>NW_025416850.1:0-18282 GCF_016746395.2 Drosophila simulans
GAGGAGGAGGGCGCAAAAAAAAAATTCTAAAAATATTCGTAAATATATGTTAAAATATTAAGTTGACAAACACTAGAAATATATACTAGAAACAAAAACTATATTTGCACTGTGCTGCGTAGCTTACGTGCCACTAATGAGAATCGAGGAGGAGGGCGCAAAAAAATATTCGGTAAATATATGTTAAAAATATTAAGTTGAGAAACACTAGAAATATATACTAAGAACAAAATCTATACTTGCACTGTGCCGTGTAGCTTACGTGCCACTAATGAGAATCGAGGAGGAGGGCGCAAAATTTTTACTTGCAAAATTTTCCATTTGCTTAGTTTAATTTCTAAATTAATTACTTATTCTCTCATTGTGTGTATGCCATCTTCAGTTTGCAGCCTTTGGGATAATCTTCTGTCTCCCTGAAGTGTGTGTCTGTATGTGTGTGTGTGGAGTCTGCTGTTTGCATGTGTGTGAGTGTAGCTTGTCATTTATTTATTTTATGCCACATCGATTCCGCGAGTTCGATATTGTCAATATTTTTCTGAAGTAAATTTTGTGTACACCTTAGCATATTTAGTCATGTATATCTATTAGCAATTGTTTTAAATTTCATGTTGCTAGTTAATTACCGCTAATTAATATTAATATTTTTTGATTTTGATTGTCGATTATCAAAACAACATAAGAACTTATTTCAAAAATGTAACGAATTATTTAGATACGAACCTCTTATTCTTTGGTCCTTGATTTACGACATCCTTTTGTGCTAATTTTACATCCGCGCAGCTCCTGAAACTACATCGCAGGTCATCTAGCTTATTCGCTCCCATGTACCCTCATGTAATTAAAACAAACCATAACAAGTTTAGTGTATTTGTAAACACAATGGGCATAAGTTTTAATTAGCATTAACGATGACGTGGCCAAGAATAGAACTGACTTAATTCAAATGGAAACACGTCATCAATATATGAATACCATCTGTGCTACGTACATTTCCTACGAATTGGAATTTTGTGTTAAATTCGATATTGGTAATATTTTTATGAAGTAAATTTAGTGTACACCTTAGCATATTTAGTCATGTATATTAATAACCGCTAATTAATACTAAATATTTTTTGATTTTTGATGTCTATAATCAAAACAACATAAAACTTATTTTAAAATATAACGAATTATTTAGATATAAACCTCTTATTCTATGGTCCTTGATTTATGACATCCTTTTCGCTGATTGTATATTCGGATAGCTCCTAATATTACATCGTAGGTCATCTAGCGTATTGGCTTCCAGTTTCCGTATTGAAACTAAACCATTATAACTTTCACAATAGCATATTTTGTTATGTATATCTATTAGCAATTGTTATAAATTTCATGTTGTAGTTAATAACCGCTAATTAATATTAAATATTTTTTGATTTTGATTGTCGATTTTCAAACAACATAAGAATTTATTTTAGAAATATAACGAATTAGTTAGATACGAACCTCTTATTCTTTGGTCCTTGATTTACGACATCCTTTTTTCTAATTTTACATCCGCGCAGCTCCTGAAACTACATCGCAGTCATCTAGCTTATTGGCTCCCAGAGGATACATGAAATTAAAACAAAACCATTACAAGTTTAGTTTTATTAGTAAACAGCATACGTTTTAATTAGCATTAACGATGTCGTGGCCAAGACTAGAATTGACTTAATTTCAAAAAACATTATATATAAAATTATCAAATATTATAAATTAAAAATATACTAGAAAGATTAAGTTTAGTTAAAAATATTCTAAAAATATTCGGTAAATATATGTTAAAAATATTAAGTTGACAAACACAAGAAATATATACTAAGAACAAAATCTATATTTGCACTGTGCCGTGTAGCTTACGTGCCACTAATGAGAATCGAGGCGAAGGGCGCAAAATTTTTATTTGCAAAATTTTCCATTTGCTTAGTTTAATTTAAATTAGTAATATTTAAAAAATATTCTAAAAATATTCGGTATATATATATTAAAATACTAAGTTGACAAACACTAGATATATACCATAAACAAAAACTATATTTGCACTGTGCCGTTAGCTTACGTGCCACTAATGAGAATCGAGGAGGAGGGCGCAAAAAAATATTCGGTAAATATATGTTAAAAATATTAAGTTGACAACACTAGAAATATATACTAGAAACAAAAACTATATTTGCACTGTGCTGTGTAGCTTACGTGCCACTAATGAGAATCGAGGAGGAGGGCGCAAAATTTGTACTTGCAAAATTTTCCATTTGCTTAGTTTAATTTCTAAATTAATTACTTATTCTCTCATTGTGTGTGTGTGCCATCTTCAGTTTGCAGCCTTTGGGATAATCTTCTGCCTCCCTGAAGTGTGTGTCTGTATGTGTGTG
This sequence comes from Drosophila simulans, assembly GCF_016746395.2. Taxonomy (NCBI): domain Eukaryota; kingdom Metazoa; phylum Arthropoda; class Insecta; order Diptera; family Drosophilidae; genus Drosophila; species Drosophila simulans. The sequence goes on from NW_025416850.1 coordinate 2,397, forward strand.
TGTGGAGTCTGCTGTTTGCATGTGTGTGAGTGTAGCTTGTCATTTATTTATTTTATGCCACATCGATTCCGCGAGTTTAATTTAAATTAGTAATATTTAAAAAAAATATTCGGTATATATATGTTAAAAATACTAAGTTGACAAACACCAGAAATATATACCATAAACAAATCTATATTTGCACTGTGCTGCGTAGTTTACGTGCCACTAATGAGAATCGAGGAGGAGGGCGCAAAAAAAATATTCTAAAATATTCGGTAAATATATGTTAAAAATATTAAGTTGACAAACACTAGAAATATATACTAGAAACAAAAACTATATTTGCACTGTGCTGCGTAGCTTACGTGCCACTAATGAGAATCGAGGAGGAGGGCGCAAAAAAATATTCGGTAAATATATGTTAAAAATATTAAGTTGACAAACACTAGAAATATATACTAAGAACAAAATCTATACTTGCACTGTGCCGTGTAGCTTACGTGCCACTAATGAGAATCGAGGAGGAGGGCGCAAAATTTTTACTTGCAAAATTTTCCATTTGCTTAGTTTAATTTCTAAATTAATTACTTATTCTCTCATTGTGTGTATGCCATCTTCAGTTTGCAGCCTTTGGGATAATTCTGTCTCCCTGAAGTGTGTGTCTGTATGTGTGTGTGTGGAGTCTGCTGTTTGCATGTGAGTGAGTGTAGCTTGTCATTTATTTATTTTATGCCACATCGATTCCGCGAGTTCGATATTGTCAATATTTTTATGAAGTAAATTTTGTGTACACCTTAGCATATTTAGTCATGTATATCTATTAGCAATTGTTTTAAATTTCATGTTGCTAGTTAATTACCGCTAATTAATATTAAATATTTTTTGATTTTGATTGTCGATTATCAAAACAACATAAGAACTTATTTCAAAAATGTAACGAATTATTTAGATACGAACCTCTTATTCTTTGGTCCTTGATTTACGACATCCTTTGTGCTAATTTTACATCCGCGCAGCTCCTGAAACTACATCGCAGGTCATCTAGCTTATTCGCTCCCATGTACCCTCATGTAATTAAAACAAAACCATAACAAGTTTAGTGGTATTTGTAAACACAATGGGCATAAGTTTTAATTAGCATTAACGATGACGTGGCCAAGAATAGAACTGACTTAATATCAAATGGAACACGTCATCAATATATGAATACCATCTGTGGTACGTACATTTCCTACGAATTGGAATTTTGTGTTAAATTCGATATTGGTAATATTTTTATGAAGTAAATTTAGTGTACACCTTAGCATATTTAGTCATGTATATTAATAACCGCTAATTAATATTAAATATTTTTTGATTTTGATTGTCTATAATCAAAACAACATAAGAACTTATTTTAAAAATATAACGAATTATTTAGATATAAACCTCTTATTCTATGGTCCTTGATTTATGACATCCTTTTCGCTGATTGTATATTCGGATAGCTCCTAATATTACATCGTAGGTCATCTAGCGTATTGGCTTCCAGTTTCCGTATTGAAACTAAACCATTATAACTTTCACAATAGCATATTTTGTTATGTATATCTATTAGCAATTGTTATAAATTTCATGTTGTAGTTAATAACCGCTAAAATATTAAATATTTTTTGATTTTGATTGTCGATTTTCAAAACAACATAAGAATTTATTTTAGAAATATAACGAATTAGTTAGATACGAACCTCTTATTCTTTGGTCCTTGATTTACGACATCCTTTTTTCTAATTTTACATCCGCGCAGCTCCTGAAACTACATCGCAGGTCATCTAGCTTATTGGCTCCCAGAGGATACATGAAATTAAAACAAAACCATTACAAGTTTAGTTTTATTAGTAAACAGCATACGTTTTAATTAGCATTAACGATGTCGTGGCCAAGACTAGAACTGACTTAATTTCAAAAAACATTATATATAAAATTATCAAATATTATAAATTAAAAATATACTAGAAAGATTAAGTTTAGTTAAAAATATTCTAAAAATATTCGGTAAATATATGTTAAAAATATTAAGTTGACAAACACAAGAAATATATACTAAGAACAAAATCTATATTTGCACTGTGCCGTGTAGCTTACGTGCCACTAATGAGAATCGGAGGGCCGAAGGGCGCAAAAATTTTTATTTGCAAAATTTTTCCCATTTGCTTAGTTTAATTTTAAAATTAGTAATATTTAAAAAATATTCTAAAAAATATTCGGTATATATATATTAAAAATACTAAGTTGACAAACACTAGAAATATATACTAGAAACAAAAACTATATTTGCACTGTGCTGGTAGCTTACGTGCCACTAATGAGAATCGAGGAGGAGGGCGCAAAAAAATATTCGGTAAATATATGTTAAAAATATTAAGTTGACAAACCCTAGAAATATATACTAGAACAAAACTATATATGCACTGTGCTGTGTAGCTTACGTGCCACTAATGAGAATCGAGGAGGAGGGCGCAAAATTTGTACTTGCAAAATTTTCCATTTGCTTAGTTTAATTTCTAAATTAATTACTTATTCTCTCATTGTGTGTGTGTGCCATCTTCAGTTTGCAGCCTTTGGGATAATCTTCTGCCTCCCTGAAGTGTGTGTCTGTATGTGTGTGTGTGGAGTCTGCTGTTTGCATGTGTGTGAGTGTAGCTTGTCATTTATTTATTTTATGCCACATCGATTCCGCGAGTTTAATTTAAATTAGTAATATTTAAAAAAATATTCGGTATATATATGTTAAAAATACTAAGTTGACAAACACTAGAAATATATACATAAACAAAAACTATATTTGCACTGTGCTGCGTAGCTTACGTGCCACTAATGAGAATCGAGGAGGAGGGCGCAAAAAAAATATTCTAAATATTCGGTAAATATATGTTAAAAATATTAAGTTGACAACACTAGAAATATATACTAGAAACAAAAACTATATTTGCACTGTGCTGCGTAGCTTACGTGCCACTAATGAGAATCGAGGAGGAGGGCGCAAAAAAATATTCGGTAAATATATGTTAAAAATATTAAGTTGACAAACACTAGAAATATATACTAAGAACAAAATCTATATTGCACTGTGCCGTGTAGCTTACGTGCCACTAATGAGAATCGAGGAGGAGGGCGCAAAATTTTTACTTGCAAAATTTTCCATTTGCTTAGTTTAATTTCTAAATTAATTACTTATTCTCTCATTGTGTGTGTGCCATCTTCAGTTTGCAGCCTTTGGGATAATCTTCTGTCTCCCTGAAGTGTGTGTCTGTATGTGTGTGTGTGGAGTCTGCTGTTTGCATGTGTGTGAGTGTAGCTTGTCATTTATTTATTTTATGCCACATCGATTCCGCGAGTTTAATTTAAATTAGTAATATTTAAAAAAAATATTCGGTATATATATGTTAAAAATACTAAGTTGACAAACACTAGAAATATATACATAAACAAAATCTATATTTGCACTGTGCTGTGTAGCTTACGTGCCACTAATGAGAATCGAGGAGGAGGGCGCAAAATTTGTACTTGCAAAATTTTCCATTTGCTTAGTTTAATTTCTAAATTAATTACTTATTCTCTCATTGTGTGTGTGTGCCATCTTCAGTTTGCAGCCTTTGGGATAATCTTCTGCCTCCCTGAAGTGTGTGTCTGTATGTGTGTGTGTGGAGTCTGCTGTTTGCATGTGTGTGAGTGTAGCTTGTCATTTATTTATTTTATGCCACATCGATTCCGCGAGTTTAATTTAAATTAGTAATATTTAAAAAAATATTCGGTATATATATGTTAAAAATACTAAGTTGACAAACACTAGAAATATATACCATAAACAAAATCTATATTTGCACTGTGCTGCGTAGTTTACGTGCCACTAATGAGAATCGAGGAGGAGGGCGCAAAAAAAATATTCGGTAAATATATGTTAAAAATATTAAGTTGACAAACACTAGAAATATATACTAGAAACAAAAACTATATTTGCACTGTGCTGCGTAGCTTACGTGCCACTAATGAGAATCGAGGAGGAGGGCGCAAAAAAATATTCGGTAAATATATGTTAAAAATATTAAGTTGAGAAACACTAGAAATATATACTAAGAACAAAATCTATACTTGCACTGTGCCGTGTAGCTTACGTGCCACTAATGAGAATCGAGGAGGAGGGCGCAAAATTTTACTTGCAAAATTTTCCATTTGCTTAGTTTAATTTCTAAATTAATTACTTATTCTCTCATTGTGTGTGTGCCATCTTCAGTTTGCAGCCTTTGGGATAATCTTCTGTCTCCCTGAAGTGTGTGTCTGTATGTGTGTGTGTGGAGTCTGCTGTTTGCATGTGTGTGAGTGTAGCTTGTCATTTATTTATTTTATGCCACATCGATTCCGCGAGTTTAATTTAAATTAGTAATATTTAAAAAAATATTCGGTATATATATGTTAAAAATACTAAGTTGACAAACACTAGAAATATATACTAAACAAAATCTATATTTGCACTGTGCTGCGTAGTTTACGTGCCACTAATGAGAATCGAGGAGGAGGGCGCAAAAAAAAAATATTCGGTAAATATATGTTAAAAATATTAAGTTGACAAACACTAGAAATATATACTAGAAACAAAAACTATATTTGCACTGTGCTGCGTAGCTTACGTGCCACTAATGAGAATCGAGGAGGAGGGCGCAAAAAAATATTCGGTAAATATATGTTAAAAATATTAAGTTGACAAACACTAGAAATATATACTAAGAACAAAATCTATACTTGCACTGTGCCGTGTAGCTTACGTGCCACTAATGAGAATCGAGGAGGAGGGCGCAAAATTTTTACTTGCAAAATTTTCCATTTGCTTAGTTTAATTTCTAAATTAATCACTTATTCTCTCATTGTGTGTGTGCCATCTTCAGTTTGCAGCCTTTGGGATAATCTTCTGTCTCCCTGAAGTGTGTGTCTGTATGTGTGTGTGTGGAGTCTGCTGTTTGCATGTGTGTGAGTGTAGCTTGTCATTTATTTATTTTATGCCACATCGATTCCGCGAGTTCGATATTGTCAATATTTTTATGAAGTAAATTTTGTGTACACCTTAGCATATTTAGTCATGTATATCTATTAGCAATTGTTTTAAATTTCATGTTGCTAGTTAATTACCGCTAATTAATATTAAATATTTTTTGATTTTGATTGTCGATTATCAAAACAACATAAGAACTTATTTCAAAAATGTAACGAATTATTTAGATACGAACCTCTTATTCTTTGGTCCTTGATTTACGACATCCTTTGTGCTAATTTTACATCCGCGCAGCTCCTGAAACTACATCGCAGGTCATCTAGCTTATTCGCTCCCATGTACCCTCATGTAATTAAAACAAAACCATAACAAGTTTAGTGGTATTTGTAAACACAATGGGCATAAGTTTTAATTAGCATTAACGATGACGTGGCCAAGAATAGAACTGACTTAATATCAAATGGAACACGTCATCAATATATGAATACCATCTGTGGTACGTACATTTCCTACGAATTGGAATTTTGTGTTAAATTCGATATTGGTAATATTTTTATGAAGTAAATTTAGTGTACACCTTAGCATATTTAGTCATGTATATTAATAACCGCTAATTAATATTAAATATTTTTTGATTTTGATTGTCTATAATCAAAACAACATAAGAACTTATTTTAAAAATATAACGAATTATTTAGATATAAACCTCTTATTCTATGGTCCTTGATTTATGACATCCTTTTCGCTGATTGTATATTCGGATAGCTCCTAATATTTCATCGTAGGTCATCTAGCGTATTGGCTTCCAGTTTCCGTATTGAAACTAAACCATTATAACTTTCACAATAGCATATTTTGTTATGTATATCTATTAGCAATTGTTATAAATTTCATGTTGTAGTTAATAACCGCTAATTAATATTAAAAAATTTTTTGATTTTGATTGTCGATTTTCAAAACAACATAAGAATTATTTTAGAAATATAACGAATTAGTTAGATACGAACCTCTTATTCTTTGGTCCTTGATTTACGACATCCTTTTTTCTAATTTTACATCCGCGCAGCTCCTGAAACTACATCGCAGGTCATCTAGCTTATTGGCTCCCAGAGGATACATGAAATTAAAACAAAACCATTACAAGTTTAGTTTTATTAGTAAACAGCATACGTTTTAATTAGCATTAACGATGTCGTGGCCAAGACTAGAACTGACTTAATTTCAAAAAACATTATATATAAAATTATCAAATATTATAAATTAAAAATATACTAGAAAGATTAAGTTTAGTTAAAAATATTCTAAAAATATTCGGTAAATATATGTTAAAAATATTAAGTTGACAAACACAAGAAATATATACTAAGAACAAAATCTATATTTGCACTGTGCCGTGTAGCTTACGTGCCACTAATGAGAATCGAGGCGAAGGGCGCAAAATTTTTATTTGCAAAAATTTTCCATTTGCTTAGTTTAATTTAAATTAGTAATATTTAAAAATATTCTAAAAATATTCGTATATATATATTAAAAATACTAAGTTGACAAACACTAGAATATATACCATAAACAAAAACTATATTTGCACTGTGCCGTGTAGCTTACGTGCCACTAATGAGAATCGAGGAGGAGGGCGCAAAAAAATATTCGGTAAATATATGTTAAAAATATTAAGTTGACAACACTAGAAATATATACTAGAAACAAAAACTATATTTGCACTGTGCTGTGTAGCTTACGTGCCACTAATGAGAATCGAGGAGGAGGGCGCAAAATTTGTACTTGCAAAATTTTCCATTTGCTTAGTTTAATTTCTAAATTAATTACTTATTCTCTCATTGTGTGTGTGTGCCATCTTCAGTTTGCAGCCTTTGGGATAATCTTCTGCCTCCCTGAAGTGTGTGTCTGTATGTGTGTGTGTGGAGTCTGCTGTTTGCATGTGTGTGAGTGTAGCTTGTCATTTATTTATTTTATGCCACATCGATTCCGCGAGTTTAATTAAATTAGTAATATTTAAAAAAATATTCGGTATATATATGTTAAAAATACTAAGTTGACAAACACTAGAAATATATACCATAAACAAAATCTATATTTGCACTGTGCTGCGTAGTTTACGTGCCACTAATGAGAATCGAGGAGGAGGGCGCAAAAAAAAAAATTCTAAAAATATTCGGTTAAATATATGTTAAAAATATTAAGTTGACAAACACTAGAAATATATACTAGAAACAAAAACTATATTTGCACTGTGCTGCGTAGCTTACGTGCCACTAATGAGAATCGAGGAGGAGGGCGCAAAAAAATATTCGGTAAATATATGTTAAAAATATTAAGTTGAGAAACACTAGAAATATATACTAAGAACAAAATCTATACTTGCACTGTGCCGTGTAGCTTACGTGCCACTAATGAGAATCGAGGAGGAGGGCGCAAAATTTTTACTTGCAAAATTTTCCATTTGCTTAGTTTAATTTCTAAATTAATTACTTATTCTCTCATTGTGTGTATGCCATCTTCAGTTTGCAGCCTTTGGGATAATCTTCTGTCTCCCTGAAGTGTGTGTCTGTATGTGTGTGTGTGGAGTCTGCTGTTTGCATGTGTGTGAGTGTAGCTTGTCATTTATTTATTTTATGCCACATCGATTCCGCGAGTTCGATATTGTCAATATTTTTCTGAAGTAAATTTTGTGTACACCTTAGCATATTTAGTCATGTATATCTATTAGCAATTGTTTTAAATTTCATGTTGCTAGTTAATTACCGCTAATTAATATTAAATATTTTTTGATTTTGATTGTCGATTATCAAAACAACATAAGAACTTATTTCAAAAATGTAACGAATTATTTAGATACGAACCTCTTATTCTTTGGTCCTTGATTTACGACATCCTTTGTGCTAATTTTACATCCGCGCAGCTCCTGAAACTACATCGCAGGTCATCTAGCTTATTCGCTCCCATGTACCCTCATGTAATTAAAACAAAACCATAACAAGTTTAGTGGTATTTGTAAACACAATGGGCATAAGTTTAATTAGCATTAACGATGACGTGGCCAAGAATAGAACTGACTTAATATCAAATGGAACACGTCATCAATATATGAATACCATCTGTGCTACGTACATTTCCTACGAATTGGAATTTTGTGTTAAATTCGATATTGGTAATATTTTTATGAAGTAAATTTAGTGTACACCTTAGCATATTTAGTCATGTATATTAATAACCGCTAATTAATACTAAATATTTTTTGATTTTGATTGTCTATAATCAAAACAACATAAGAACTTATTTTAAAAATATAACGAATTATTTAGATATAAACCTCTTATTCTATGGTCCTTGATTTATGACATCCTTTTCGCTGATTGTATATTCGGATAGCTCCTAATATTACATCGTAGGTCATCTAGCGTATTGGCTTCCAGTTTCCGTATTGAAACTAAACCATTATAACTTTCACAATAGCATATTTTGTTATGTATATCTATTAGCAATTGTTATAAATTTCATGTTGTAGTTAATAACCGCTAATTAATATTAAATATTTTTTGATTTTGATTGTCGATTTTCAAAACAACATAAGAATTTATTTTAGAAATATAACGAATTAGTTAGATACGAACCTCTTATTCTTTGGTCCTTGATTTACGACATCCTTTTTTCTAATTTTACATCCGCGCAGCTCCTGAAACTACATCGCAGGTCATCTAGCTTATTGGCTCCCAGAGGATACATGAAATTAAAACAAAACCATTACAAGTTTAGTTTTATTAGTAAACAGCATACGTTTTAATTAGCATTAACGATGTCGTGGCCAAAGACTAGAATTGACTTAATTTCAAAAAACATTATATATAAAATTATCAAATATTATAAATTAAAAATATACTAGAAAGATTAAGTTTAGTTAAAAATATTCTAAAAATATTCGGTAAATATATGTTAAAAATATTAAGTTGACAAACACAAGAAATATATACTAAGAACAAAATCTATATTTGCACTGTGCCGTGTAGCTTACGTGCCACTAATGAGAATCGAGGCGAAGGGCGCAAAATTTTTATTTGCAAAATTTTCCATTTGCTTAGTTTAATTTAAATTAGTAATATTTAAAAAATATTCTAAAAATATTCGGTATATATATATTAAAAATACTAAGTTGACAAACACTAGAATATATACCATAAACAAAAACTATATTTGCACTGTGCCGTGTAGCTTACGTGCCACTAATGAGAATCGAGGAGGAGGGCGCAAAAAAATATTCGGTAAATATATGTTAAAAATATTAAGTTGACAAACACTAGAAATATATACTAGAAACAAAAACTATATTTGCACTGTGCTGTGTAGCTTACGTGCCACTAATGAGAATCGAGGAGGAGGGCGCAAAATTTGTACTTGCAAAATTTTCCATTTGCTTAGTTTAATTTCTAAATTAATTACTTATTCTCTCATTGTGTGTGTGTGCCATCTTCAGTTTGCAGCCTTTGGGATAATCTTCTGCCTCCCTGAAGTGTGTGTCTGTATGTGTGTGTGTGGAGTCTGCTGTTTGCATGTGTGTGAGTGTAGCTTGTCATTTATTTATTTTATGCCACATCGATTCCGCGAGTTTAATTTAAATTAGTAATATTTAAAAAAAATATTCGGTATATATATGTTAAAAATACTAAGTTGACAAACACCAGAAATATATACCATAAACAAAATCTATATTTGCACTGTGCTGCGTAGTTTACGTGCCACTAATGAGAATCGAGGAGGAGGGCGCAAAAAAATATTCTAAAAATATTCGGTAAATATATGTTAAAAATATTAAGTTGACAAACACTAGAAATATATACTAGAAACAAAAACTATATTTGCACTGTGCTGCGTAGCTTACGTGCCACTAATGAGAATCGAGGAGGAGGGGCGCAAAAAAATATTCGGTAAATATATGTTAAAAATATTAAGTTGACAAACACTAGAAATATATACTAAGAACAAAATCTATACTTGCACTGTGCCGTGTAGCTTACGTGCCACTAATGAGAATCGAGGAGGAGGGCGCAAAATTTTTACTTGCAAAATTTTCCATTTGCTTAGTTTAATTTCTAAATTAATTACTTATTCTCTCATTGTGTGTATGCCATCTTCAGTTTGCAGCCTTTGGGATAATATTCTGTCTCCCTGAAGTGTGTGTCTGTATGTGTGTGTGTGGAGTCTGCTGTTTGCATGTGAGTGAGTGTAGCTTGTCATTTATTTATTTTATGCCACATCGATTCCGCGAGTTCGATATTGTCAATATTTTTCTGAAGTAAATTTTGTGTACACCTTAGCATATTTAGTCATGTATATCTATTAGCAATTGTTTTAAATTTCATGTTGCTAGTTAATTACCGCTAATTAATATTAAATATTTTTTGATTTTGATTGTCGATTATCAAAACAACATAAGAACTTATTTCAAAAATGTAACGAATTATTTAGATACGAACCTCTTATTCTTTGGTCCTTGATTTACGACATCCTTTGTGCTAATTTTACATCCGCGCAGCTCCTGAAACTACATCGCAGGTCATCTAGCTTATTCGCTCCCATGTACCCTCATGTAATTAAAACAAAACCATAACAAGTTTAGTGGTATTTGTAAACACAATGGGCATAAGTTTTAATTAGCATTAACGATGACGTGGCCAAGAATAGAACTGACTTAATATCAAATGGAACACGTCATCAATATATGAATACCATCTGTGCTACGTACATTTCCTACGAATTGGAATTTTGTGTTAAATTCGATATTGGTAATATTTTTATGAAGTAAATTTAGTGTACACCTTAGCATATTTAGTCATGTATATTAATAACCGCTAATTAATATAAATATTTTTTGATTTTGATTGTCTATAATCAAAACAACATAAGAACTTATTTTAAAAATATAACGAATTATTTAGATATAAACCTCTTATTCTATGGTCCTTGATTTATGACATCCTTTTCGCTGATTGTATATTCGGATAGCTCCTAATATTACATCGTAGGTCATCTAGCGTATTGGCTTCCAGTTTCCGTATTGAAACTAAACCATTATAACTTTCACAATAGCATATTTTGTTATGTATATCTATTAGCAATTGTTATAAATTTCATGTTGTAGTTAATAACCGCAATTAATATTAAATATTTTTTGATTTTGATTGTCGATTTTCAAAACAACATAAGAATTTATTTTAGAAATATAACGAATTAGTTAGATACGAACCTCTTATTCTTTGGTCCTTGATTTACGACATCCTTTTTTCTAATTTTACATCCGCGCAGCTCCTGAAACTACATCGCAGGTCATCTAGCTTATTGGCTCCCAGAGGATACATGAAATTAAAACAAAACCATTACAAGTTTAGTTTTATTAGTAAACAGCATACGTTTTAATTAGCATTAACGATGTCGTGGCCAAGACTAGAACTGACTTAATTTCAAAAAACATTATATATAAAAATCAAATATTATAAATTAAAATATACTAGAAAGATTAAGTTTAGTTAAAAATATTCTAAAAATATTCGGTAAATATATGTTAAAAATATTAAGTTGACAAACACAGAAATATATACTAAGACAAAATCTATATTTGCACTGTGCCGTGTAGCTTACGTGCCACTAATGAGAATCGAGGCGAAGGGCGCAAAATTTTTATTTGCAAAATTTTCCATTGCTTAGTTTAATTTAAATTAGTAATATTTAAAAAATATTCTAAAAATATTCGGTATATATATATTAAAAATATTAAGTTGACAAACACTAGAAATATATACCATAACAAAAACTATATTTGCACTGTGCCGTGTAGCTTACGTGCCACTAATGAGAATCGAGGAGGAGGGCGCAAAAAAATATTCGGTAAATATATGTTAAAAATATTAAGTTGACAAACACTAGAAATATATACTAGAAACAAAAACTATATTTGCACTGTGCTGTGTAGCTTACGTGCCACTAATGAGAATAGAGGAGGCGCAAAATTTGTACTTGCAAAATTTTCCATTTGCTTAGTTTAATTTCTAAATTAATTACTTATTCTCTCATTGTGTGTGTGTGCCATCTTCAGTTTGCAGCCTTTGGGATAATCTTCTGCCTCCCTGAAGTGTGTGTCTGTATGTGTGTGTGTGGAGTCTGCTGTTTGCATGTGTGTGAGTGTAGCTTGTCATTTATTTATTTTATGCCACATCGATTCCGCGAGTTTAATTTAAATTAGTAATATTTAAAAAAAATATTCGGTATATATATGTTAAAAATACTAAGTTGACAAACACTAGAAATATATACCATAAACAAAAACTATATTTGCACTGTGCTGCGTAGCTTACGTGCCACTAATGAGAATCGAGGAGGAGGGCGCAAAAAAATATTCTTAAAATATTCGGTAAATATATGTTAAAAATATTAAGTTGACAAAGACTAGAAATATATACTAGAAACAAAATATATTTGCACTGTGCTGCGTAGCTTACGTGCCACTAATGAGAATCGAGGAGGAGGGCGCAAAAAAATATTCGGTAAATATATGTTAAAAATATTAAGTTGACAAACACTAGAAATATATACTAAGAACAAAATCTATATTTGCACTGTGCCGTGTAGCTTACGTGCCATTAATGAGAATCGAGGAGGAGGGCGCAAAAAAAATTCTAAAAATATTCTAAAAATATTCGTAAATATATGTTAAAATATTAAGTTGACAAACACTAGAAATATATACTAGAAACAAAAACTATATTTGCACTGTGCTGCGTAGCTACGTGCCACTAATGAGAATCGAGGAGGAGGGCGCAAAAAACATATTCGGTAAATATATGTTAAAAATATTAAGTTGACAAACACTAGAAATATATACTAAGAACAAAATCTATACTTGCACTGTGCCGTGTAGCTTACGTGCCACTAATGAGAATCGAGGAGAGGGCGCAAAATTTTTACTTGCAAAATTTTCCATTTGCTTAGTTTAATTTCTAAATTAATTACTTATTCTCTCATTGTGTGTGTGCCATCTTCAGTTTGCAGCCTTTGGGATAATCTTCTGTCTCCCTGAAGTGTGTGTCTGTATGTGTGTGTGTGGAGTCTGCTGTTTGCTGTGTGTGAGTGTAGCTTGTCATTTATTTATTTTATGCCACATCGATTCCGCGAGTTCGATATTGTCAATATTTTTATGAAGTAAATTTTGTGTACACCTTAGCATATTTAGTCATGTATATCTATTAGCAATTGTTTTAAATTTCATGTTGCTAGTTAATTACCGCTAATTAATATTAAATTTTTTGATTTTGATTGTCGATTATCAAAACAACATAAGAACTTATTTCAAAAATGTAACGAATTATTTAGATACGAACCTCTTATTCTTTGGTCCTTGATTTACGACATCCTTTGTGCTAATTTTACATCCGCGCAGCTCCTGAAACTACATAGCAGGTCATCTAGCTTATTCGCTCCCATGTACCCTCATGTAATTAAAACAAAACCATAACAAGTTTAGTGGTATTTGTAAACACAATGGGCATAAGTTTTAATTAGCATTAACGATGACGTGGCCAAGAATAGAACTGACTTAATATCAAATGGAACACGTCATCAATATATGAATACCATCTGTGGTACGTACATTTCCTACGAATTGGAATTTTGTGTTAAATTCGATATTGGTAATATTTTTATGAAGTAAATTTAGTGTACACCTTAGCATATTTAGTCATGTATATTAATAACCGCTAATTAATATTAAATATTTTTGATTTTGATTGTCTATAATCAAAACAACATAAGAACTTATTTTAAAAATATAACGAATTATTTAGATATAAACCTCTTATTCTATGGTCCTTGATTTATGACATCCTTTTCGCTGATTGTATATTCGGATAGCTCCTAATATTACATCGTAGGTCATCTAGCGTATTGGCTTCCAGTTTCCGTATTGAAACTAAACCATTATAACTTTCACAATAGCATATTTTGTTATGTATATCTATTAGCAATTGTTATAAATTTCATGTTGTAGTTAATAACCGCAAATTAATATTAAATATTTTTTGATTTTGATTGTCGATTTTCAAAACAACATAAGAATTTATTTTAGAAATATAACGAATTAGTTAGATACGAACCTCTTATTCTTTGGTCCTTGATTTACGACATCCTTTTTTCTAATTTTACATCCGCGCAGCTCCTGAAACTACATCGCAGGTCATCTAGCTTATTGGCTCCCAGAGGATACATGAAATTAAAACAAAACCATTACAAGTTTAGTTTTATTAGTAAACAGCATACGTTTAATTAGCATTAACGATGTCGTGGCCAAGACTAAACTGACTTAATTTCAAAAAACATTATATATAAAATTATCAAATATTATAAATTAAAAATATACTAGAAAGATTAAGTTTAGTTAAAAATATTCTAAAAATATTCGGTAAATATATGTTAAAAATATTAAGTTGACAAACAGAAATATATACTAAGAACAAAATCTATATTTGCACTGTGCCGTGTAGCTTACGTGCCACTAATGAGAATCGAGGCGAAGGGCGCAAAATTTTTATTTGCAAAATTTTCCATTTGCTTAGTTTAATTTAAATTAGTAATATTTAAAAATATTCTAAAAATATTCGGATATATATATTAAAAATACTAAGTTGACAAACACTAGAAATATATACCATAAACAAAAACTATATTTGCACTGTGCCGTGTAGCTTACGTGCCACTAATGAGAATCGAGGAGGAGGGCGCAAAAAAATATTCGGTAAATATATGTTAAAAATATTAAGTTGACAAACACTAGAAATATATATACAAACAAAAACTATATTTGCACTGTGCTGTGTAGCTTACGTGCCACTAATGAGAATCGAGGAGGAGGGCGCAAAATTTGTACTTGCAAAATTTTCCATTTGCTTAGTTTAATTTCTAAATAATTACTTATTCTCTCATTGTGTGTGTTGCCATCTTCAGTTTGCAGCCTTTGGGATAATCTTCTGCCTCCCTGAAGTGTGTGTCTGTATGTGTGTGTGTGGAGTCTGCTGTTTGCATGTGTGTGAGTGTAGCTTGTCATTTATTTATTTTATGCCACATCGATTCCGCGAGTTTAATTTAAATTAGTAATATTTAAAAAAATATTCGGTATATATATGTTAAAAATACTAAGTTGACAAACACTAGAAATATATACCTAAAAACAAAATCTATATTTGCACTGTGCTGCGTAGCTTACGTGCCACTAATGAGAATCGAGCGAGAGGGCGCAAAAGCAAAAGCAGCTTAAAATAATATTTAAAAATATTCTAAAATATTCGGTATATATATAAAAATACTAAGTTGACAAACACTAGAAATATATACTAAACAAAAAACTATTTGCACTGTGCTGCGTAGCTTACGTGCCACTAATGAGAATCGAGGAGGAGGGCGCAAAAAATATTCGGTAAATATATGTTAAAAATATTAAGTTGACAAACACTAGAAATATATACTAAGAACAAAATCTATTTGCACTGTGCGTGTAGCTTACGTGCCACTAATGAGAATCGAGGAGGAGGCGCAAAAAAAAATATTCTAAAAATATTCTAAAAATATTCTAAAAATATTCTAAAAATATTCTAAAAATATTCGGTAAATATATGTTAAAAATATTAAGTTGACAAACACTAGAAATATATACTAGAAACAAAAACTATATTTGCACTGTGCTGCGTAGCTTACGTGCCACTAATGAGAATCGAGGAGGAGGGCGCAAAAAATATTCGGTAAATATATGTTAAAAATATTAAGTTGACAAACACTAGAAATATATTACTAAGAACAAAATCTATATTTGCACTGTGCCGT
>NW_025416851.1:0-23849 GCF_016746395.2 Drosophila simulans
GCAGCAGTCGAACGGAGAGAAGGCGTTGTAAAGGTGTTCGGCGAAAGCTTCTGCTCTTTCAGCATCCGAACGGCACCAGGATCCATCTGCTTTGCGCACTGCGGAAACCTTTTTGGCTGGTCGTTTAATGTGGCGGGTGACGTTCCACAGATTGTGGTCTGGGTCCCCGGGAGAGAGTTCCTCGAGGAATCTGAGGAAGGAGTCCTGGCGTAGGCTGGAGATCTTGTCCTTCAACTCCTTTGTGGCGTGATTGAGCGCTGTTTTGTCTCTTGGATTGCGCGTCAAGAACCAAACTCTCCTGAGACGCCTCTTCTCAGTCACGAGTGCCGCAATTTCCGGGGACCAGAGGTGGAGGTCCCTGCTAGGTGTTCTCGCAGTCTTTGGTGGCGGTGGGCTTGCGAATTCCGCAGCGTTTTGCATCTGCCTGGTGAGATTCCCGATAGCTTCATCAATGTTCCTGGGTGTGTTGAGGATGGGGTTCGGATTGACGGTGGAGAGCATCCAGGACGCGAACTTGGCGGCGTCGGTATATTTTCCAGTGAGCCTTCTGAGCGGGGTTTTCCTGAGGACTGGCGTGTTGATTAGCACGTTTATTGCACAGTGGTCTGACAGGAGGTCAGCATTTGTTGTGCAGCTGATCTTCGCATGCCCTATGCCTTTCGACACAGCAAAGTCCAGCAGGTCTGGAGTCTTGAGGGGATTCGTTGGCCAGTGAGTGGGCTCGCCAGTGGAGTGGCAGTCCAGTCGGTGGCGTTGCAGGTACCCAAACAGAGTTTTCCCTTTGGGGTTGTTGGCGCGCGATCCCCACCAAGAATGTTTGGCGTTATAATCTCCAGCTGCTATGAAGCGGGGCCCAAAATGCTCGAAGAACTCACTGAGGTGAGATGCTGTTATGCGGTATCTGGGGGGAAAGTAGACCGCTCCAATGTCTAAATCTCCTTGCGGGCTGACAATCCTGATGACAGGACATTGTGCCCAGTCTTGCTGAAACGCGGGCAGCTCTAGGTATTGAATACCGCTCCTGATGAGGATGGCTGCTCCACCGCGTGCTCTGCCAGAAGGATGGTCTGCATGGATGAGGTCATATCCGCTGATATTAAAGTGGGATCTGGGGGAGAAGTGGGTTTCGGCTACGAGTAGGATATCGATCTGGTGGGTCTTCAGATGGTGCTCGACTATGGCCTTGCTGTTCTGCAGGCCGTTCGCATTCCAGACGACTAGGTGGAGCTTTAGTTGCATGACTTGCTGTTGAGAATGGTGGCCACCAGCTGTGTCATCTGGGTGAACATGCGCTCCATCATCCTTTCCATCATTCCTTCCATGCGAGCGAACATCGCTTCTATCTGACCGGAGTGTGGGGTTTCTGTTTGGGTTTGGACTGGGGTTGTGGGATTCTGCGGTGCTGCGTGCACTCCGTTGAGGGCGTCTCGGTAGCTCCTGCCAGAGGTGACGTTTGGTGATGCCACGGGCGGCGCCTTGTTAGCATTAGCGACGGGCCTTGTTTTCGGAGCAGCGAGTGCTTTGGCCCTTTTGTATGCAGGGCATCCCTTGAAAGACGCAGGATGGTCCGCCTGGCAGTGGAAGCAGCACGCTTTGTCGTCCTCCCTCTTCTCACATGCCCTCGATTCGTGAGGGCCTCCACACTTTACACATCGGTATTCCAGGAAGCAGTAACGCTGTGTATGACCGAATCCTTGGCACCTGAAGCATTGAGGCACGTCGTTGAACTTCTGCGGCGGTTCAATGGTTACTACCGACCTGCAGATCCGCTTGACTTGGTAGACGTCTTTGTTGTTGCTGGAAGGCTCCAGGTTGGCGAAGAATATTCCCAGCGGTTCTTTAGTTCTTCTGCCAATGGGATTGTGCAGATCTCTAACAGCGTGCCCTTGTCTGCGAAGGTCTTCAATGATTTCCTCACGATCGGTGGAGTGGTGGAGTCCTTTGATGACAACCTTGTATGCACGTTCATCTTTCGGCTGGAAAGTCCGATGCCTCTTGTTTTGGGCCACAAGTTGGAGACGCAGAGCTGTATAGGACTCTTTGTCCGGCATCATGACACGTACGTTGTTGCCATTCACGGTCTTGTAGGTAAAATTGTTCTTCGGGCCTACAAGAGTCGTGATCATCTTGACGAGTGCCGAGATGTTGGTCACATCGGGGATAAAAATCGGAGGTGGCTTGATGGTCTTCGGGGTGGGCTTTGGTTTCTCGGGGGTCTTGGGCTTGGAATCATCTTTAGGTCCGGGTTCGTCATCAGAGCTCTCTTGGTCGTACTCGTCTTCTTCGGTCGAGAGTAAAGCGAAGGCGTTGTTGGCGAGCTTCTTGCGCAGAGCTGCGCTAGTGCTTGGCTTATCTTCCAGCTCCTCTCCCTGTGCTTTCTTTGCCGGTTTTCGCTTTATCTCGCCCGGCTCTGTATGCGAGGTGCTTCCCTCGCTGCTGGAGCTGCTCTTGCGTGTTCTCAGAGCCTTTTTGCGTGGTGTTGTTCCAAGCTTGTGGGTGCGCGGGGGGGCCTGCCAGTCCATCTTCTCCAAAGTTGATAAGGAGTGAGGAGGGGGGGGGGGGGGGAAGCTGGGCACCGTAAGCCGGTGAGCCAGGCAGCACGTGGCTGCTGCTTTGCAATTATACCGCTGCTTCGAGCACTGGGTTTTTTGCGCTGATAACACGCACACTCGGGTGTGCGATGGTGTTAGTGCGAACTACCGTTAGGTACGTTGGCTGGGCCAATCAAAACGCGCGACAAGATCACGCGACGCGAAGTGGCTGGGCACAAGTAACGGGACTTACAACTGTGAACAATTTGCTAACAATTTGCTAACAATTTGCTGTCGATCCGCAGGCACGTCTGCACTCGTCGAGTGTTCGATCGCGACTCATCAATTTAGTGACACATATGATATTGTCCCTATCATATAATTAATATAAAGACTTTAATGAATTGTGTCAAGTTGCCAAACACCTCGTCATCAATTTAGTGACGCATATGATATTGTCCCTATCATATAATTTTTGATATAAAGACTTTAAAGAATTGTATCAAGTTGCCAAACACCTCGTCATCAATTTAGTGACGCATATGATATTGTCCATATCATATAATTAATATAAAGACTTTAATGAATTGTGTCAAGTTGCCAAACACCTCGTCATCAATTTAGTGACGCATATGATATTGTCCCTATCATATAATTTTTGATATAAAGACTTTAAAGAATTGTATCAAGTTGCCAAACACCTCGTCATCAATTTAGTTTTTTTTTTTTTTTTTTTTTTTTTTTTTTTTTTTTAGCGTGCGTTTATTTATTTAAAATCTGTCCTAGTGGACAATAATTAAATGGTTTTGCGGGGGAACATTAGCTTAAGGGATACTATTGTACATGTATTTGTGGCGGGTTTTATATGTGTTGTCTATTGTTGTGGAAGATCGAGAGGGTGTCTCCTCATGAGACGTCTGCTTGTTTGGCTATTGTCTAACAGGTTGGTGGCGAGGTGGTTAGGGTGGTTTTCGAGCCTTTTCAGGTATCTCTCGCTGAGCCTGGAGATTTCATCAGCGACTTGTGGGATTCCAAGTTCCCTATGTATGGCGACATTCTCGTGGTAGGGATGCGCATTACAGGCAATTCTCAAGCACCTATTCTGGAACCGCTGTATACGCAGGCGATTCGTGTGGCTTGCCGTGCCCCATAGCTGTATCCCGTAGGTCCAGATGGGCTTGAGAATTGCCTTGTACACCAGGATTTTGTGGTTCTGCCTTAGCTTGGACCCTCTCCCAATAAGCCAATGCATCTGCCTCAGACGCGCATCGGCCTGTATGCGTTTGCTGACGATGTGGGGACGCCAAGTGAGCCTGCGGTCCAGGGTAAGTCCTAGGTACTTGGGTGCGGGTGCGTTGGGAATGATGACTCCGTTTAGCGTGACCGGTGGGCAGTCTCCTCTCCTTAGTGCAAATGTTGTTTGGGTAGATTTTTCCGCGTTCACTACGATGTTCCACCTGCTGAGCCAGGGATGTAGCGCGTCCATTTGCCTTTGGATTGTTTCGGAGGCTTCTCGTGGGTCGGATGAGGAGGCGAGGAAAGCCGTGTCATCTGCATAAGTCGCTATAGTTAGGTTCCTGGAGGGGATTATGGGAAGGTCTGCGGTGTAAAGGGTGTACAGTATTGGTCCGAGCACACTGCCTTGCGGAACTCCAGCTCTGATCAGTCTGGGTAGGCTTATTGCACTTCCGCATCTGACTTGGAATGCTCTTCCCTCAGTGTAGGATTTGAGGAGGGTAAAATGGGGGCTTGGGAGGTAGGATTTGAGTTTATGGAGGAGTCCAGGATGCCAAACTCTGTCGAATGCCTGCTTCACGTCGAGCATTACAGCGCAGCAGTATTTCTTTTGCTCGAATGCCTCGAGGATCCGTTCGACTAGCCGGTGGCATTGCTCTGGTGTTCCGTGGGAGCGCCTGAAGCCAAACTGGTGATCGGGGATCAAACCAGCCTCATCCAGTACTGGCAATACTCTGCGCAAAAATACTCTTTCGAGTATTTTGGAGAGGATTGCCAGCAAACTAATCGGACGATAGGAGGCGAGATTGGCTTCAGGCTTACCAGGCTTGAGGAGGACAATAACCTCTGCTCTTTTCCACTCTTCCGGGAAGTACCCTAGCCGGAAGCAGCTGTTGTAAATGCTGGCCAGCATTTGTGTGCAGCGGAATGGGAGCATTTTTAGGGCCGCCGCATCTATACGATCCAGGCCTGGAGATTTGTTGTTCTTCAGTAGAGCAATCTCCTGCGCAACTTCCTCAGGGTCGACTGGTTCCAACGGGGGACCGGGAGAGCTTGGGCTATTGAGAAACCGGGCTGTTTCAGCATGTTCTTCGGCAGTGCAGCAGTCGAACGGAGAGAAGGCGTTGTAAAGGTGTTCGGCGAAAGCTTCTGCTCTTTCAGCATCCGAACGGCACCAGGATCCATCTGCTTTGCGCACTGCGGAAACCTTTTTGGCTGGTCGTTTAATGTGGCGGGTGACGTTCCACAGATTGTGGTCTGGGTCCCCGGGAGAGAGTTCCTCGAGGAATCTGAGGAAGGAGTCCTGGCGTAGGCTGGAGATCTTGTCCTTCAACTCCTTTGTGGCGTGATTGAGCGCTGTTTTGTCTCTTGGATTGCGCGTCAAGAACCAAACTCTCCTGAGACGCCTCTTCTCAGTCACGAGTGCCGCAATTTCCGGGGACCAGAGGTGGAGGTCCCTGCTAGGTGTTCTCGCAGTCTTTGGTGGCGGTGGGCTTGCGAATTCCGCAGCGTTTTGCATCTGCCTGGTGAGATTCCCGATAGCTTCATCAATGTTCCTGGGTGTGTTGAGGATGGGGTTCGGATTGACGGTGGAGAGCATCCAGGACGCGAACTTGGCGGCGTCGGTATATTTTCCAGTGAGCCTTCTGAGCGGGGTTTTCCTGAGGACTGGCGTGTTGATTAGCACGTTTATTGCACAGTGGTCTGACAGGAGGTCAGCATTTGTTGTGCAGCTGATCTTCGCATGCCCTATGCCTTTCGACACAGCAAAGTCCAGCAGGTCTGGAGTCTTGAGGGGATTCGTTGGCCAGTGAGTGGGCTCGCCAGTGGAGTGGCAGTCCAGTCGGTGGCGTTGCAGGTACCCAAACAGAGTTTTCCCTTTGGGGTTGTTGGCGCGCGATCCCCACCAAGAATGTTTGGCGTTATAATCTCCAGCTGCTATGAAGCGGGGCCCAAAATGCTCGAAGAACTCACTGAGGTGAGATGCTGTTATGCGGTATCTGGGGGGAAAGTAGACCGCTCCAATGTCTAAATCTCCTTGCGGGCTGACAATCCTGATGACAGGACATTGTGCCCAGTCTTGCTGAAACGCGGGCAGCTCTAGGTATTGAATACCGCTCCTGATGAGGATGGCTGCTCCACCGCGTGCTCTGCCAGAAGGATGGTCTGCATGGATGAGGTCATATCCGCTGATATTAAAGTGGGATCTGGGGGAGAAGTGGGTTTCGGCTACGAGTAGGATATCGATCTGGTGGGTCTTCAGATGGTGCTCGACTATGGCCTTGCTGTTCTGCAGGCCGTTCGCATTCCAGACGACTAGGTGGAGCTTTAGTTGCATGACTTGCTGTTGAGAATGGTGGCCACCAGCTGTGTCATCTGGGTGAACATGCGCTCCATCATCCTTTCCATCATTCCTTCCATGCGAGCGAACATCGCTTCTATCTGACCGGAGTGTGGGGTTTCTGTTTGGGTTTGGACTGGGGTTGTGGGATTCTGCGGTGCTGCGTGCACTCCGTTGAGGGCGTCTCGGTAGCTCCTGCCAGAGGTGACGTTTGGTGATGCCACGGGCGGCGCCTTGTTAGCATTAGCGACGGGCCTTGTTTTCGGAGCAGCGAGTGCTTTGGCCCTTTTGTATGCAGGGCATCCCTTGAAAGACGCAGGATGGTCCGCCTGGCAGTGGAAGCAGCACGCTTTGTCGTCCTCCCTCTTCTCACATGCCCTCGATTCGTGAGGGCCTCCACACTTTACACATCGGTATTCCAGGAAGCAGTAACGCTGTGTATGACCGAATCCTTGGCACCTGAAGCATTGAGGCACGTCGTTGAACTTCTGCGGCGGTTCAATGGTTACTACCGACCTGCAGATCCGCTTGACTTGGTAGACGTCTTTGTTGTTGCTGGAAGGCTCCAGGTTGGCGAAGAATATTCCCAGCGGTTCTTTAGTTCTTCTGCCAATGGGATTGTGCAGATCTCTAACAGCGTGCCCTTGTCTGCGAAGGTCTTCAATGATTTCCTCACGATCGGTGGAGTGGTGGAGTCCTTTGATGACAACCTTGTATGCACGTTCATCTTTCGGCTGGAAAGTCCGATGCCTCTTGTTTTGGGCCACAAGTTGGAGACGCAGAGCTGTATAGGACTCTTTGTCCGGCATCATGACACGTACGTTGTTGCCATTCACGGTCTTGTAGGTAAAATTGTTCTTCGGGCCTACAAGAGTCGTGATCATCTTGACGAGTGCCGAGATGTTGGTCACATCGGGGATAAAAATCGGAGGTGGCTTGATGGTCTTCGGGGTGGGCTTTGGTTTCTCGGGGGTCTTGGGCTTGGAATCATCTTTAGGTCCGGGTTCGTCATCAGAGCTCTCTTGGTCGTACTCGTCTTCTTCGGTCGAGAGTAAAGCGAAGGCGTTGTTGGCGAGCTTCTTGCGCAGAGCTGCGCTAGTGCTTGGCTTATCTTCCAGCTCCTCTCCCTGTGCTTTCTTTGCCGGTTTTCGCTTTATCTCGCCCGGCTCTGTATGCGAGGTGCTTCCCTCGCTGCTGGAGCTGCTCTTGCGTGTTCTCAGAGCCTTTTTGCGTGGTGTTGTTCCAAGCTTGTGGGTGCGCGGGGGGGCCTGCCAGTCCATCTTCTCCAAAGTTGATAAGGAGTGAGGAGGGGGGGGGGGGGGAAGCTGGGCACCGTAAGCCGGTGAGCCAGGCAGCACGTGGCTGCTGCTTTGCAATTATACCGCTGCTTCGAGCACTGGGTTTTTTTGCGCTGATAACACGCACACTCGGGTGTGCGATGGTGTTAGTGCGAACTACCGTTAGGTACGTTGGCTGGGCCAATCAAAACGCGCGACAAGATCACGCGACGCGAAGTGGCTGGGCACAAGTAACGGGACTTACAACTGTGAACAATTTGCTAACAATTTGCTAACAATTTGCTGTCGATCCGCAGGCACGTCTGCACTCGTCGAGTGTTCGATCGCGACTGATCAATTTAGTGACGCATATGATATTGTCCATATCATATAATTAATATAAAGACTTTAATGAATTGTGTCAAGTTGCCAAACACCTCGTCATCATTTAGTGACGTGACATATGTTCATATAATTATGATTTTGTTCCCTTATCATTTAGTGACGCATATGATATTGTCCCTATCATATAATTAATATAAAGACTTTAATGAATTGTGTCAAGTTGCCAAACACCTCGTCATCAATTTAGTGACGCATATGATATTGTCCCTATCATATAATTAATATAAAAATTTTAATGAATTGTGTCAAGTTGCCAAACACCTCGTCATCAATTTAGTGACGCATATGATATTGTCCCTATCATATATTTTTGATATAAAGACTTTAAAGAATTGTATCAAGTTGCCAAACACCTCGTCATCAACTACTATATTATGGTTGCGCCGACCTCTCATATTGTATTCTCTTATGTGTTCATAGGATTTTGGCAATTATATACGAGTAAATTAAATAATATACTTATGAAAATGATTAATTATTATATGTATAAGGGAAAAAATGCTGAAATATTCCCATATTATCTTAGTATTATAGAGGAAAGACCGTTGCCGACCTCTCATATTGTTCAAAACTTATGTATTCATATGATTTTGGCAATTAAATGAGTAAATTAAATAATATACATATGAAAATGATTAATTATTATATGTATAAGGGAAAAAATGCTGAAATATTCCCACATTCTCTCAGTATTATAGAGAAAAGCCATTATAGTGAGAGGGTATAGTAGTGTAAACGACCGGAATTACGACAGAGGGTTCAAAAACTACTATAGGTAGGCAGTGGTTGCCGACCTCTTATATTGTTCAAAACTTATGTATTCATATGATTTTGGCAATTATATGAGTAAATTAAATAATATACATATGAAAATGATTAATTATTATATGTATAAGGGAAAAAATGCTGAAATATTCCCACATTCTCTCAGTATTATAGAGAAAAGCCATTATAGTGAGAGGGTATAGTAGTGTAAACGACCGGAATTACGACAGAGGGTTCAAAAACTACTATAGGTAGGCAGTGGTTGCCGACCTCTCATATTGTTCAAAACTTATGTATTCATATGATTTTGGGAATTATATGAGTAAATTAAATAATATACATATGAAAATGATTAATTATTATATGTATAAGGGAAAAAATGCTGAAATATTCCCACATTCTCTCAGTATTATAGAGAAAAGCCATTATAGTGAGAGGGTATAGTAGTGTAAACGACCGGAATTACGACAGAGGGTTCAAAAACTACTATAGGTAGGCAGTGGTTGCCGACCTCTCATATTGTTCAAAACTTATGAATTCATATGATTTTGGGAATTATATGAGTAAATTAAATAATATACATATGAAAATGATTAATTATTATATGTATAAGGAAAAAAATGCTGAAATATTCCCACATTCTCTTAGTATTATAGAGAAAAGCCATTATAGGGAGAGGGTATAGTAGTGTAAACGACCGGAATTACGACAGAGGGTTCAAAAACTACTATAGGTAGGCAGTGGTTGCCGACCTCTCATATTGTTCAAAACTTATGTATTCATATGATTTTGGCAATAATATGAGTAAATTAAATAATAAACATATGAAAATTAATATGTATTATATGTATAAAGAAAAAAATAATCATATTATATATGAATAATGGAAAAAAAAATGAAATGTTCATATAATCTCTTAATATATAAGAGAATAGCCCGTATGTTGGGTGGCAAACGGAATTGAAAATACCCGCTTTGACGACAGCGGGTTCAAAAACTACTATAGGTAGGCAGTGGTTGCCGACCTCCCGCATTATTCGAAATATTTATTTCGGATTATGTTTATATTGGTTACATACAATAAAGTATATTATTATCCGTACAAATTTGTTTCTCAGTTCTATAGAACACGGGACTTGGCTCCGCGGATAATAGGAATATACGCTTTTTAGATAATATCGTTGAAACAAAAGTCAAGTTTCTATTATATATAGAATAACAAATCGTTTCCATATATTATCGTTAATTTTTGGAGGCAGGCAAATATTTATTTATTACCTGCCGTATAGTTGGATTATTATATCGTTACGGTATAATACAAATATGGATTCTTATGAAAGAAATATAAAATTATATATTAAATGTGGAAATATTATCATATGCGCTTGGTTTTATGTTATATATTACCAGAGAGATATATGAAAAGAGATAAATTTTAAATTTATCTTCAAAATGCAAATGATTTAACTTAATATTTATATTGGTTAAACAAAAATTGTACATGTGTGGATACAATAATTATGTATGTTGGAAATAAAATGATATTTTATAATGAAATATGTATATATAAAAAGATATAATTATAGAAACATATATATTACAATAATTATATGAAATTCTTGTTATATTGGTAAAACAAGTATAAATTAAAAATGAAATTATGGATTACGAATGCTATATAAAAATGGCCGTAATCGAATGGATATTTTACTTATAAATATATATTTAAAATTTTACCCAAAGGCGAAATATTGAATTTTATTCAATATAATAAAAATCATGGAATTATATAAAGTGAAAAATCCATATATCTATTATATTGCTTATTTCGATTCAAAAAATATGAATGGAATATGAAGGAAAAACATTATTCTGGTTGATCCTGCCAGTAGTTATATGCTTGTCTCAAAGATTAAGCCATGCATGTCTAAGTACACACGAATTAAAAGTGAAACCGCAAAAGGCTCATTATATCAGTTATGGTTCCTTAGATCGTTAACAGTTACTTGGATAACTGTGGTAATTCTAGAGCTAATACATGCAATTAAAACATGAACCTTATGGGACATGTGCTTTTATTAGGCTAAAACCAAGCGATCGCAAGATCGTTATATTGGTTGAACTCTAGATAACATGCAGATCGTATGGTCTTGTACCGACGACAGATCTTTCAAATGTCTGCCCTATCAACTTTTGATGGTAGTATCTAGGACTACCATGGTTGCAACGGGTAACGGGGAATCAGGGTTCGATTCCGGAGAGGGAGCCTGAGAAACGGCTACCACATCTAAGGAAGGCAGCAGGCGCGTAAATTACCCACTCCCAGCTCGGGGAGGTAGTGACGAAAAATAACAATACAGGACTCATATCCGAGGCCCTGTAATTGGAATGAGTACACTTTAAATCCTTTAACAAGGACCAATTGGAGGGCAAGTCTGGTGCCAGCAGCCGCGGTAATTCCAGCTCCAATAGCGTATATTAAAGTTGTTGCGGTTAAAACGTTCGTAGTTGAACTTGTGCTTCATACGGGTAGTACAACTTACAATTGTGGTTAGTACTATACCTTTATGTATGTAAGCGTATTACCGGTGGAGTTCTTATATGTGATTAAATACTTGTATTTTTTCATATGTTCCTCCTATTTAAAAACCTGCACTAGTGCTCTTAAACGAGTGTTATTGTGGGCCGGTACTATTACTTTGAACAAATTAGAGTGCTTAAAGCAGGCTTCAAATGCCTGAATATTCTGTGCATGGGATAATGAAATAAGACCTCTGTTCTGCTTTCATTGGTTTTCAGATCAAGAGGTAATGATTAATAGAAGCAGTTTGGGGGCATTAGTATTACGACGCGAGAGGTGAAATTCTTGGACCGTCGTAAGACTAACTTAAGCGAAAGCATTTGCCAAAGATGTTTTCATTAATCAAGAACGAAAGTTAGAGGTTCGAAGGCGATCAGATACCGCCCTAGTTCTAACCATAAACGATGCCAGCTAGCAATTGGGTGTAGCTACTTTTATGGCTCTCTCAGTCGCTTCCCGGGAAACCAAAGCTTTTGGGCTCCGGGGGAAGTATGGTTGCAAAGCTGAAACTTAAAGGAATTGACGGAAGGGCACCACCAGGAGTGGAGCCTGCGGCTTAATTTGACTCAACACGGGAAAACTTACCAGGTCCGAACATAAGTGTGTAAGACAGATTGATAGCTCTTTCTCGAATCTATGGGTGGTGGTGCATGGCCGTTCTTAGTTCGTGGAGTGATTTGTCTGGTTAATTCCGATAACGAACGAGACTCAAATATATTAAATAGATATCTTCAGGATTATGGTGCTGAAGCTTATGTAGCCTTCATTCATGGTGGCAGTAAAATGTTTATTGTGTTTGAATGTGTTTATGTAAGTGGAGCCGTACCTGTTGGTTTGTCCCATTATAAGGACACTAGCTTCTTAAATGGACAAATTGCGTCTAGCAATAATGAGATTGAGCAATAACAGGTCTGTGATGCCCTTAGATGTCCTGGGCTGCACGCGCGCTACAATGAAAGTATCAACGTGTATTTCCTAGACCGAGAGGTCCGGGTAAACCGCTGAACCACTTTCATGCTTGGGATTGTGAACTGAAACTGTTCACATGAACTTGGAATTCCCAGTAAGTGTGAGTCATTAACTCGCATTGATTACGTCCCTGCCCTTTGTACACACCGCCCGTCGCTACTACCGATTGAATTATTTAGTGAGGTCTCCGGACGTGATCACTGTGACGCCTTGCGTGTTACGGTTGTTTCGCAAAAGTTGACCGAACTTGATTATTTAGAGGAAGTAAAAGTCGTAACAAGGTTTCCGTAGGTGAACCTGCGGAAGGATCATTATTGTATAATATCCTTACCGTTAATAAACATTTGTTATAATACAAATAAATACAATTTACCAAAATAAAAATATTACAAAATGATTCTACGGAATCAAAAGTTAAAGTGAAAATAAAATGTAGATGGCTTTTATTTTATTTATATGTGGGGCTTGGCAACCTCATAAAAAGACTTTAACATTATTAATGTTGTTGTGCGTATTTGTGGCAGTACTTACTACAACAACGGCGTTTCCTATAAAAACAAATTCTCGAAAATGGAAATCGAAGAAACTAAACTAAATTCGAAAGTGGAAGTCGAATTAAAATTAAAATAATTTTGAATGTGGTAATCGAAATAAGTTTGTGTGTATATGGACCATAATATACACGCGTTGCGAATATGTATTGTTCATCTATGTTATGAGCATACGTTGGCTAATGCAACAACCTAAAATATACAATGTTTGTACCTGTCATCCATCAGGTTAATGTTTTATATAAATTTTGCAGTATGTGTCACCCAAAATAGCAAACCATAACCAGATTATTATGATACATAATGCTTATATGAAACTAAGACATTTCGCAACATTTATTTTAGGTATAAAAATAAATTTATTGAAGGAATTGATATATGCCAGTAAAATGGTGTATTTTTAATTTCTTTCAATAAAAACAATATTGACATTATATAAAAATGAATTATAAAACTCTAAGCGGTGGATCACTCGGCTCATGGGTCGATGAAGAACGCAGCAAACTGTGCGTCATCGTGTGAACTGCAGGACACATGAACATCGACATTTTGAACGCATATCGCAGTCCATGCTGTTATGTACTTTAATTAATTTTATAGTGCTGCTTGGACTACATATGGTTGAGGGTTGTAAGACTATGCTAATTAAGTTGTTTATAAATTTTTTATAAGCATATGGTATATTATTGGATTAAATAATGATTTTATTCATAATATTAAAAAAGAAATGAAAAACATTATCTCACATTTGAATGTGAAAAACGAAGAGAAATATTTTCTTTTTCAATCAAATAATACTGAGAAATGTCTAGCATAAAAAATTGAAATATTTTTCATCTAGAATTGTCTCTTATTAATGATTCGAAAAAAAAAAAACTTGGTTATGTTATTATTCTTCGTTGGTTCGTTAAATGGATAAAAAATAACTTTGCTTACAAGAACTATTGGAACTATTTATAACGAATTTAATTGATTGTTTTATCATTTATATATAAAGAATTTATGGCAAAATATAGTTATATATACAACCTCAACTCATATGGGACTACCCCCTGAATTTAAGCATATTAATTAGGGGAGGAAAAGAAACTAACAAGGATTTTCTTAGTAGCGGCGAGCGAAAAGAAAACAGTTCAGCACTAAGTCACTTTGTCTATATGGCAAATGTGAGATGCAGTGTATGGAGCGTCAATATTCTAGTATGAGAAATTAATGATTTAAGTCCTTCTTAAATGAGGCCATTTACCCATAGAGGGTGCCAGGCCCGTATAACGTTAATGATTACTAGATGATGTTTCCAAAGAGTCGTGTTGCTTGATAGTGCAGCACTAAGTGGGTGGTAAACTCCATCTAAAACTAAATATAACCATGAGACCGATAGTAAACAAGTACCGTGAGGGAAAGTTGAAAAGAACTCTGAATAGAGAGTTAAACAGTACGTGAAACTGCTTAGAGGTTAAGCCCGATGAACCTGAATATCCGTTATGGAAAATTCATCATTAAAATTGTAATATTTAAATAATATTATTAAGAATAATGTGCATTTTTTCCATATAAGGACATTGTAATCTATTAGCATATCCCAAATTTATCATAAAATATAACTTATAGTTTATTCCAATTAAATTGCTTGCATTTTAACACAGAATAAATGTTATTAATTTGATAAAGTGCTGATAGATTTATATTATTACAGAGCGTTAATTTTTCGGAATTATATAATGGCATAATTATCATTGATTTTTGTGTTTATTATATGCTCTTGTATGATTAACAATGCGAAAGATTCAGGATACCTTCGGGACCCGTCTTGAAACACGGACCAAGGAGTCTAACATATGTGCAAGTTATTGGGATGTAAACCTAATAGCGTAATTAACTTGACTAATAATGGGATTAGTTTTTTAGCTATTTATAGCTAATTAACACAATCCCGGGGCGTTCTATATAGTTATGTATAATGTATATTTATATTATTTATGCCTCTAACTGGAACGTACCTTGAGCATATATGCTGTGACCCGAAAGATGGTGAACTATACTTGATCAGGTTGAAGTCAGGGGAAACCCTGATGGAAGACCGAAACAGTTCTGACGTGCAAATCGATTGTCAGAATTGAGTATAGGGGCGAAAGACCAATCGAACCATCTAGTAGCTGGTTCCTTCCGAAGTTTCCCTCAGGATAGCTGGTGCATTTTAATATTATATAAAATAATCTTATCTGGTAAAGCGAATGATTAGAGGCCTTAGGGTCGAAACGATCTTAACCTATTCTCAAACTTTAAATGGGTAAGAACCTTAACTTTCTTGATATGAAGTTCAAGGTTATGATATAATGTGCCCAGTGGGCCACTTTTGGTAAGCAGAACTGGCGCTGTGGGATGAACCAAACGTAATGTTACGGTGCCCAAATTAACAACTCATGCAGATACCATGAAAGGCGTTGGTTGCTTAAAACAGCAGGACGGTGATCATGGAAGTCGAAATCCGCTAAGGAGTGTGTAACAACTCACCTGCCGAAGCAACTAGCCCTTAAAATGGATGGCGCTTAAGTTGTATACCTATACATTACCGCTAAAGTAGATGATTTATATTACTTGTGATATAAATTTTGAAACTTTAGTGAGTAGGAAGGTACAATGGTATGCGTAGAAGTGTTTGGCGTAAGCCTGCATGGAGCTGCCATTGGTACAGATCTTGGTGGTAGTAGCAAATAATCGAATGAGACCTTGGAGGACTGAAGTGGAGAAGGGTTTCGTGTGAACAGTGGTTGATCACGAGTTAGTCGGTCCTAAGTTCAAGGCGAAAGCCGAAAATTTTCAAGTAAAACAAAAATGCCTAACTATATAAACAAAGCGAATATAATACACTTGAATAATTTTGAACGAAAGGGAATACGGTTCCAATTCCGTAACCTGTTGAGTATCCGTTTGTTATTAAATATGGGCCTCGTGCTCATCCTGGCAACAGGAACGACCATAAAGAAGCCGTCGAGAGATATCGGAAGAGTTTTCTTTTCTGTTTTATAGCCGTACTACCATGGAAGTCTTTCGCAGAGAGATATGGTAGATGGGCTAGAAGAGCATGACATATACTGTTGTGTCGATATTTTCTCCTCGGACCTTGAAAATTTATGGTGGGGACACGCAAACTTCTCAACAGGCCGTACCAATATCCGCAGCTGGTCTCCAAGGTGAAGAGTCTCTAGTCGATAGAATAATGTAGGTAAGGGAAGTCGGCAAATTAGATCCGTAACTTCGGGATAAGGATTGGCTCTGAAGATTGAGATAGTCGGGCTTGATTGGGAAACAATAACATGGTTTATGTGCTCGTTCTGGGTAAATAGAGTTTCTAGCATTTATGTTAGTTACTTGTTCCCCGGATAGTTTAGTTACGTAGCCAATTGTGGAACTTTCTTGCTAAAATTTTTAAGAATACTATTTGGGTTAAACCAATTAGTTCTTATCAATTATAACGATTATCAATTAACAATCAATTCAGAACTGGCACGGACTTGGGGAATCCGACTGTCTAATTAAAACAAAGCATTGTGATGGCCCTAGCGGGTGTTGACACAATGTGATTTCTGCCCAGTGCTCTGAATGTCAAAGTGAAGAAATTCAAGTAAGCGCGGGTCAACGGCGGGAGTAACTATGACTCTCTTAAGGTAGCCAAATGCCTCGTCATCTAATTAGTGACGCGCATGAATGGATTAACGAGATTCCTACTGTCCCTATCTAGATATCTACTATCTAGCGAAACCACAGCCAAGGGAACGGGCTTGGAATAATTAGCGGGGAAAGAAGACCCTTTTGAGCTTGACTCTAATCTGGCAGTGTAAGGAGACATAAGAGGTGTAGAATAAGTGGGAGATATTAGACCTCGGTTTGGTATCGTCAATGAAATACCACTACTCTTATTGTTTCCTTACTTACTTGATTAAATGGAACGTGTATCATTTCCTAGCCATTATACGGATATATTTATTATATCTTATGGTATTGGGTTTTGATGCAAGCTTCTTGATCAAAGTATCACGAGTTTGTTATATAATCGCAAACAAATTCTTTAATAAAACGATGCATTTATGTATTTTTGATTTGAAAATTTGGTATAACTCCAATTACTCAGGTATGATCCAATTCAAGGACATTGCCAGGTAGGGAGTTTGACTGGGGCGGTACATCTCTCAAATAATAACGGAGGTGTCCCAAGGCCAGCTCAGTGCGGACAGAAACCACACATAGAGCAAAAGGGCAAATGCTGACTTGATCTCGGTGTTCAGTACACACAGGGACAGCAAAAGCTCGGCCTATCGATCCTTTTGGTTTAAAGAGTTTTTAACAAGAGGTGTCAGAAAAGTTACCATAGGGATAACTGGCTTGTGGCGGCCAAGCGTTCATAGCGACGTCGCTTTTTGATCCTTCGATGTCGGCTCTTCCTATCATTGTGAAGCAAAATTCACCAAGCGTTGGATTGTTCACCCATGCAAGGGAACGTGAGCTGGGTTTAGACCGTCGTGAGACAGGTTAGTTTTACCCTACTAATGACAAAACGTTGTTGCGACAGCATTCCTGCGTAGTACGAGAGGAACCGCAGGTACGGACCAATGGCACAATACTTGTTCGAGCGAACAGTGGTATGACGCTACGTCCGTTGGATTATGCCTGAACGCCTCTAAGGTCGTATCCGTGCTGGACTGCAATGATAAATAAGGGGCAATTTGCATTGTATGGCTTCTAAACCATTTAAAGTTTATAATTTATTTTATAAACGACAATGGATGTGATGCCAATGTAATTTGTAACATAGTAAATTAGGAGGATCTTCGATCACCTGATGCCGCGCTAGTTACATATAAAAGCATTATTTAATACAATGACAAAGCCTAGAATCAATTGTAAACGACTTTTGTAACAGGCAAGGTGTTGTAAGTGGTTGAGCAGCTGCCATACTGCGATCCACTGAAGCTTATCCTTTGCTTGATGATTCGATAAATAAATGATTTTTTCCTGTAGCCAAACACCTCGTCATCAATTTAGTGACGCATATGATATTGTCCCTATCATATAATTTTTGATATAAAGACTTTAAAGAATTGTATCAAGTTGCCAAACACCTCGTCATCAATTTAGTGACGCATATGATATTGTCCCTATCATATAATTAATATAAAGACTTTAATGAATTGTGTCAAGTTGCCAAACACCTCGTCATCAATTTAGTGACGCATATGATATTGTCCCTATCATATAATTAATATAAAGAATTTTAATGAATTGTGTCAAGTTGCCAAACACCTCGTCATCAATTTAGTGACGCATATGATATTGTCCCTATCATATAATTTTTGATATAAAGACTTTAAAGAATTGTATCAAGTTGCCAAACACCTCGTCATCAATTTAGTGACGCATATGATATTGTCCATATCATATAATTAATATAAAGACTTTAATGAATTGTGTCAAGTTGCCAAACACCTCGTCATCAATTTAGTGACGCATATGATATTGTCCCTATCATATAATTTTTGATATAAAGACTTTAAAGAATTGTATCAAGTTGCCAAACACCTCGTCATCAATTTAGTGACGCATATGATATTGTCCATATCATATAATTAATATAAAGACTTTAATGAATTGTGTCAAGTTGCCAAACACCTCGTCATCAATTTAGTGACGCATATGATATTGTCCCTATCATATAATTTTTGATATAAAGACTTTAAAGAATTGTATCAAGTTGCCAAACACCTCGTCATCAATTTAGTGACGCATATGATATTGTCCATATCATATAATTAATATAAAGACTTTAATGAATTGTGTCAAGTTGCCAAACACCTCGTCATCAATTTAGTGACGCATATGATATTGTCCCTATCATATAATTAATATAAAGACTTTAATGAATTGTGTCAAGTTGCCAAACACCTCGTCATCAATTTAGTGACGCATATGATATTGTCCATATCATATAATTAATATAAAGACTTTAATGAATTGTGTCAAGTTGCCAAACACCTCGTCATCAATTTAGTGACGCATATGATATTGTCCCTATCATATAATTTTTGATATAAAGACTTTAAAGAATTGTATCAAGTTGCCAAACACCTCGTCATCAATTTAGTGACGCATATGATATTGTCCATATCATATAATTAATATAAAGACTTTAATGAATTGTGTCAAGTTGCCAAACACCTCGTCATCAATTTAGTGACGCATATGATATTGTCCCTATCATATAATTAATATAAAGACTTTAATGAATTGTGTCAAGTTGCCAAACACCTCGTCATCAATTTAGTGACGCATATGATATTGTCCCTATCATATAATTAATATAAAGAATTTTAATGAATTGTGTCAAGTTGCCAAACACCTCGTCATCAATTTAGTGACGCATATGATATTGTCCCTATCATATAATTAATATAAAAACTTTTAATGAATTGTGTCAAGTTGCCAAACACCTCGTCATCAATTTAGTGACGCATATGATATTGTCCCTATCATATATTTTTTGATATAAAGACTTTAAAGAATTGTATCAAGTTGCCAAACACCTCGTCATCAACTACTATATTATGGTTGCGCCGACCTCTCATATTGTATTCTCTTATGTGTTCATAGGATTTTGGCAATTATATACGAGTAAATTAAATAATATACTTATGAAAATGATTAATTATTATATGTATAAGGGAAAAAATGCTGAAATATTCCCATATTATCTTAGTATTATAGAGGAAAGACCGTTGCCGACCTCTCATATTGTTCAAAACTTATGTATTCATATGATTTTGGCAATTAAATGAGTAAATTAAATAATATACATATGAAAATGATTAATTATTATATGTATAAGGGAAAAAATGCTGAAATATTCCCACATTCTCTCAGTATTATAGAGAAAAGCCATTATAGTGAGAGGGTATAGTAGTGTAAACGACCGGAATTACGACAGAGGGTTCAAAAACTACTATAGGTAGGCAGTGGTTGCCGACCTCTATATTGTTCAAAACTTATGTATTCATATGATTTTGGCAATTATATGAGTAAATTAAATAATATACATATGAAAATGATTAATTATTATATGTATAAGGGAAAAAATGCTGAAATATTCCCACATTCTCTCAGTATTATAGAGAAAAGCCATTATAGTGAGAGGGTATAGTAGTGTAAACGACCGGAATTACGACAGAGGGTTCAAAAACTACTATAGGTAGGCAGTGGTTGCCGACCTCTCATATTGTTCAAAACTTATGTATTCATATGATTTTGGGAATTATATGAGTAAATTAAATAATATACATATGAAAATGATTAATTATTATATGTATAAGGGAAAAAATGCTGAAATATTCCCACATTCTCTCAGTATTATAGAGAAAAGCCATTATAGTGAGAGGGTATAGTAGTGTAAACGACCGGAATTACGACAGAGGGTTCAAAAACTACTATAGGTAGGCAGTGGTTGCCGACCTCTCATATTGTTCAAAACTTATGAATTCATATGATTTTGGGAATTATATGAGTAAATTAAATAATATACATATGAAAATGATTAATTATTATATGTATAAGGAAAAAAATGCTGAAATATTCCCACATTCTCTTAGTATTATAGAGAAAAGCCATTATAGGGAGAGGGTATAGTAGTGTAAACGACCGGAATTACGACAGAGGGTTCAAAAACTACTATAGGTAGGCAGTGGTTGCCGACCTCTCATATTGTTCAAAACTTATGTATTCATATGATTTTGGCAATAATATGAGTAAATTAAATAATAAACATATGAAAATTAATATGTATTATATGTATAAAGAAAAAAATAATCATATTATATATGAATAATGGAAAAAAAAATGAAATGTTCATATAATCTCTTAATATATAAGAGAATAGCCCGTATGTTGGGTGGCAAACGGAATTGAAAATACCCGCTTTGACGACAGCGGGTTCAAAAACTACTATAGGTAGGCAGTGGTTGCCGACCTCCCGCATTATTCGAAATATTTATTTCGGATTATGTTTATATTGGTTACATACAATAAAGTATATTATTATCCGTACAAATTTGTTTCTCAGTTCTATAGAACACGGGACTTGGCTCCGCGGATAATAGGAATATACGCTTTTTAGATAATATCGTTGAAACAAAAGTCAAGTTTCTATTATATATAGAATAACAAATCGTTTCCATATATTATCGTTAATTTTTGGAGGCAGGCAAATATTTATTTATTACCTGCCGTATAGTTGGATTATTATATCGTTACGGTATAATACAAATATGGATTCTTATGAAAGAAATATAAAATTATATATTAAATGTGGAAATATTATCATATGCGCTTGGTTTTATGTTATATATTACCAGAGAGATATATGAAAAGAGATAAATTTTAAATTTATCTTCAAAATGCAAATGATTTAACTTAATATTTATATTGGTTAAACAAAAATTGTACATGTGTGGATACAATAATTATGTATGTTGGAAATAAAATGATATTTTATAATGAAATATGTATATATAAAAAGATATAATTATAGAAACATATATATTACAATAATTATATGAAATTCTTGTTATATTGGTAAAACAAGTATAAATTAAAAATGAAATTATGGATTACGAATGCTATATAAAAATGGCCGTAATCGAATGGATATTTTACTTATAAATATATATTTAAAATTTTACCCAAAGGCGAAATATTGAATTTTATTCAATATAATAAAAATCATGGAATTATATAAAGTGAAAAATCCATATATCTATTATATTGCTTATTTCGATTCAAAAAATATGAATGGAATATGAAGGAAAAACATTATTCTGGTTGATCCTGCCAGTAGTTATATGCTTGTCTCAAAGATTAAGCCATGCATGTCTAAGTACACACGAATTAAAAGTGAAACCGCAAAAGGCTCATTATATCAGTTATGGTTCCTTAGATCGTTAACAGTTACTTGGATAACTGTGGTAATTCTAGAGCTAATACATGCAATTAAAACATGAACCTTATGGGACATGTGCTTTTATTAGGCTAAAACCAAGCGATCGCAAGATCGTTATATTGGTTGAACTCTAGATAACATGCAGATCGTATGGTCTTGTACCGACGACAGATCTTTCAAATGTCTGCCCTATCAACTTTTGATGGTAGTATCTAGGACTACCATGGTTGCAACGGGTAACGGGGAATCAGGGTTCGATTCCGGAGAGGGAGCCTGAGAAACGGCTACCACATCTAAGGAAGGCAGCAGGCGCGTAAATTACCCACTCCCAGCTCGGGGAGGTAGTGACGAAAAATAACAATACAGGACTCATATCCGAGGCCCTGTAATTGGAATGAGTACACTTTAAATCCTTTAACAAGGACCAATTGGAGGGCAAGTCTGGTGCCAGCAGCCGCGGTAATTCCAGCTCCAATAGCGTATATTAAAGTTGTTGCGGTTAAAACGTTCGTAGTTGAACTTGTGCTTCATACGGGTAGTACAACTTACAATTGTGGTTAGTACTATACCTTTATGTATGTAAGCGTATTACCGGTGGAGTTCTTATATGTGATTAAATACTTGTATTTTTTCATATGTTCCTCCTATTTAAAAACCTGCACTAGTGCTCTTAAACGAGTGTTATTGTGGGCCGGTACTATTACTTTGAACAAATTAGAGTGCTTAAAGCAGGCTTCAAATGCCTGAATATTCTGTGCATGGGATAATGAAATAAGACCTCTGTTCTGCTTTCATTGGTTTTCAGATCAAGAGGTAATGATTAATAGAAGCAGTTTGGGGGCATTAGTATTACGACGCGAGAGGTGAAATTCTTGGACCGTCGTAAGACTAACTTAAGCGAAAGCATTTGCCAAAGATGTTTTCATTAATCAAGAACGAAAGTTAGAGGTTCGAAGGCGATCAGATACCGCCCTAGTTCTAACCATAAACGATGCCAGCTAGCAATTGGGTGTAGCTACTTTTATGGCTCTCTCAGTCGCTTCCCGGGAAACCAAAGCTTTTGGGCTCCGGGGAAGTATGGTTGCAAAGCTGAAACTTAAAGGAATTGACGGAAGGGCACCACCAGGAGTGGAGCCTGCGGCTTAATTTGACTCAACACGGGAAAACTTACCAGGTCCGAACATAAGTGTGTAAGACAGATTGATAGCTCTTTCTCGAATCTATGGGTGGTGGTGCATGGCCGTTCTTAGTTCGTGGAGTGATTTGTCTGGTTAATTCCGATAACGAACGAGACTCAAATATATTAAATAGATATCTTCAGGATTATGGTGCTGAAGCTTATGTAGCCTTCATTCATGGTGGCAGTAAAATGTTTATTGTGTTTGAATGTGTTTATGTAAGTGGAGCCGTACCTGTTGGTTTGTCCCATTATAAGACACTAGCTTCTTAAATGGACAAATTGCGTCTAGCAATAATGAGATTGAGCAATAAACAGGTCTGTGATGCCCTTAGATGTCCTGGGCTGCACGCGCGCTACAATGAAAGTATCAACGTGTATTTCCTAGACCGAGAGGTCCGGGTAAACCGCTGAACCACTTTCATGCTTGGATTGTGAACTGAAACTGTTCACATGAACTTGGAATTCCCAGTAAGTGTGAGTCATTAACTCGCATTGATTACGTCCCTGCCCTTTGTACACACCCGCCCGTCGCTACTACCGATTGAATTATTTAGTGAGGTCTCCGGACGTGATCACTGTGACGCCTTGCGTGTTACGGTTGTTTCGCAAAGTTGACCGAACTTGATTATTTAGAGGAAGTAAAAGTCGTAACAAGGTTTCCGTAGGTGAACCTGCGGAAGGATCATTATTTGTATAATATCCTTACCGTTAATAAACATTTGTTATAATACAATAATACAATTTACCAAAATAAAAATATTACAAAATGATTCTACGGAATCAAAAGTTAAAGTGAAAATAAAATGTAGATGGCTTTTATTTTATTTATATGTGGGGCTTGGCAACCTCATAAAAAGACTTTAACATTATTAATGTTGTTGTGCGTATTTGTGGCAGTACTTACTACAACAACGGCGTTTCCTATAAAAACAAATTTCTCGAAATGGAAATCGAAGAAACTAAACTAAATTCGAAAGTGGAAGTCGAATTAAAATTAAAATAATTTTGAATGTGGTAATCGAAATAAGTT
>NW_025416852.1:0-50071 GCF_016746395.2 Drosophila simulans
TAAACTGATTTTGTAAAATTAATTTTTGGCCAAATTTTCGAATTTTTTGTAAGGTACCATCATCAAAATTTGCAAAAAATTTAAACCTCCTAGAATTCCAAAACTTGAATGCAATTCGATTGGGATTTAAGAAACAAACTCAACGAGGTATGACA
Source organism: Drosophila simulans (assembly GCF_016746395.2). Classification (NCBI taxonomy): domain Eukaryota; kingdom Metazoa; phylum Arthropoda; class Insecta; order Diptera; family Drosophilidae; genus Drosophila; species Drosophila simulans. Next base: position 156 of record NW_025416852.1, read on the forward strand.
TTCCATATTTGAATAATTATTTCGAATGTTTTGATCAAAAAACCAAATATTTTTCACAAAAATCTGGGAAAATATTTTTGGCAAAAAAATGAAATTTCAAATTGGTTTTTTTGCTATAACTTGACTAAAATGGTCAGAGAGCAAAAAGGAGTACCATTTTGTACTCCTTACAACCAATACTAACAACCCCTTTCACTTTAAACTGATTTTGTGAAATTAATTTTTGGCCAAATTTTCGAATTTTTTGTAAGGGGTATCATCATCAAAATTTGCAAAAAATTGAAACCTCCTAGAATTCCAAAACTTGAATGCAATTCGATTGGGATTTAAGAAACAAACTCAACGAGGTATGACATTCCATATTTGGACAATTATTTCGAATGTTTTGATCAAAAAACCAAATATTTTTTCACCAAAAATCTGGGAAAATATTTTTGGCAAAAAATGATATTTCAAATTGGCTTTTTTGGCTATAACTTGACTAAAAATTGAAACCTCCTAGAATTCCAAAACTTGAATGCAATTCGATTGGGATTTAAGAAACAAACTCAACGAGGTATGACATTCCATATTTGGGTAATTATTCCGAATGTTTTGATCATTTGAATACCAAATATTTTTTTCACAAAAAATTTGGGAAAATATTTTTGGCAAAAAAAATGAAATTTCAAATTGGCTTTTTTGGCTATAACTTGACTAAAAATGGTCAGAGAGCAAAAAGGAGTACCATTTTGTACTCCATACAGCCCTTTCACTTTTAAACTGATTTTGTAAAATTAATTTTTGGCCAAATTTTCGCATTTTTTGAAAGGTACCATCATCAAAATTTGCAAAAAATTTAAACCTCCTAGAATTCCAAAACTTGAATGCAATTCGATTGGGATTTAAGAAACAAACTCAACGAGGTATGACATTCCATATTTGGACAATTATTTCGAATGTTTTGATCAAAAAACCAAATATTTTTTTTCACAAAAAATCTGGGAAAATATTTTTGGCAAAAAAATGATATTTCAAATTGGCTTTTTTGGCTATAACTTGACTAAAATTGAAACCTCCTAGAATTCCAAAACTTGAATGCAATTCGATTGGGATTTAAGAAACAAACTCAACGAGGTATGACATTCCATATTTGGGTAATTATTTCGAATGTTTTGATCAAAAAACCAAATATTTTTTTCACAAAAAATCTGGGAAAATATTTTTGGCAAAAAAATGAAATTTTAAATTGGCTTTTTTGGCTATAACTTGACTAAAAATGGTCAGAGAGCAAAAAGGAGTACCATTTTGTACTCCTTACAACCAATACTAACAACCCCTTTCACTTTTAAACTGATTTTGTAAAATTAATTTTGGCCAAATTTTCGAATTTTTTGTAAGGTACCATCATCAAAATTTGCAAAAAATTGAAACCTCCTAGAATTCCAAAACTTGAATGCAATTCGATTGGGATTTAAGAAACAAACTCAACGAGGTATGACATTCCATATTTGGACAATTATTTCGAATGTTTTGATCAAAAAACCAAATATTTTTTTTCACAAAAAATCTGGGAAAATATTTTTGGGAAAAAAATGATATTTCAAATTGGCTTTTTTGGCTATAACTTGACTAAAAATTGAAACCTCCTAGAATTCCAAAACTTGAATGCAATTCGATTGGGATTTAAGAAACAAACTCAACGAGGTATGACAATCCATATTTGGGTAATTATTCCGAATGTTTTGATCATTTGAATACCAAATATTTTTTCACAAAAAATTTGGGAAAATATTTTTGGCAAAAAAATGAAATTTCAAATTGGCTTTTTTGGCTATAACTTGACTAAAATGGTCAGAGAGCAAAAAGGAGTACCATTTTGTACTCCATACAGCCCTTTCACCTTTAAACTGATTTTGTAAAATTAATTTTTGGCCAAATTTTCGCATTTTTTGAAAGGTACCATCATCAAAATTTGCAAAAAAATTGAAACCTCCTAGAATTCCAAAACTTGAATGCAATTCGATTGGGATTTAAGAAACAAACTCAACGAGGTATGACATTCCATATTTGGACAATTATTTCGAATGTTTTGATCAAAAAACCAAATATTTTTTTCACAAAAAATCTGGGAAAATATTTTTGGCAAAAAAATGATATTTCAAATTGGCTTTTTTGGCTATAACTTGACTAAAAATTGAAACCTCCTAGAATTCCAAAACTTGAATGCAATTCGATTGGGATTTAAGAAACAAACTCAACGAGGTATGACATTCCATATTTGGGTAATTATTTCGAATGTTTTGATCAAAAAACCAAATATTTTTTTCACAAAAAATCTGGGAAAATATTTTTGGCAAAAAAATGAAATTTCAAATTGGCTTTTTTGGCTATAACTTGACTAAAAATGGTCAGAGAGCAAAAAGGAGTACCATTTTGTACTCCTTACAACCAATACTAACAACCCCTTTCACTTTTAAACTGATTTTGTAAAATTTATTTTTGGCCAAATTTTCGCATTTTTTGTAAAGGAAACCTCCTAGAATTCCAAAACTTGAATGCAATTCGATTGGGATTTAAGAAACAAACTCAACGAGGTCTGGCATTCCATATTTGGGTAATATTATTCCGAATGTTTTGATCAAAATACCAAATTTTCAAATTGGCTTTTTTGGCTATAACTTGACTAAAAATGGTCAGAGAGCAAAAAGGAGTACCATTTTGTATTCCTTACAAGCAATACTAACAACCCCTTTCATTTTTAAACTGATTTTGTAAAATTAATTTTTGGCCAAATTTTCGAATTTTTTGTAAGGTACCATCATCAAAATTTGCAAAAAATTGAAACCTCCTAGAATTCCAAAACTTGAATGCAATTCGATTGGGATTTAAGAAACAAACTCAACGAGGTATGACATTCCATATTTGGACAATTATTTCGAATGTTTTGATCAAAAAACCAAATATTTTTTTCACAAAAAATCTGGGAAAATATTTTTGGCAAAAAAATGATATTTCAAATTGGCTTTTTTGGCTATAACTTGACTAAAAATTTAAACCTCCTAGAATTCCAAAACTTGAATGCAATTCGATTGGGATTTAAGAAACAAACTCAACGAGGTATGACATTCCATATTTGGGTAATTATTCCGAATGTTTTGATCATTTGAATAAAAATATTTTTTTCACAAAAATTTGGGAAAATATTTTTGGCAAAAAAATGAAATTTCAAATTGGCTTTTTGGCTATAACTTGACTAAAAATGGTCAGAGAGCAAAAATGAGTACCATTTTGTAGTCCTTACAACCAATACTAACAACCCCTTTCACTTTTAAACTGATTTTGTAAAATTAATTTTTGGCCAAATTTTGGAAATTTTTGTAAGGGGTACCATCATCAAAATTTGCGAAAAATTGAAACCTCCTAGAATTCCAAGACTTGAATGCAATTCGATTGGGATTTAAGAAACAAACTCAACGAGGTATGACATTCCATATTTGGGTAATTATTTCGAATGTTTTGATCAAAAAACCAAATATTTCTTTCACAAAAAATCTGGGAAACTATTTTTGGCAAAAAAATGAAATTTCAAATTGGCTTTTTGGCTATAACTTGACTAAAAATGGTCAGAGAGCAAAAAGGAGTACCATTTTGTACTCCATACAGCCCTTTCACTTTTAAACTGATTTTGTAAAATTAATTTTTGGCCAAATTTTCGCATTTTTTGAAAGGTACCATCATTAAAATTTGCAAAAAATTGAAACCTCCTAGAATTCCAAAACTTGAATGCAATTCGATTGGGATTTAAGAAACAAACTCAACGAGGTATGACATTCCATATTTGGACAATTATTTCGAATGTTTTGATCAAAAAACCAAATATTTTTTTCACAAAAAATCTGGGAAAATATTTTTGGCAAAAAAATGAAATTTCAAATTGGCTTTTTTGGCTATAACTTGACTAAAAATGGTCAGAGAGCAAAAAGGAGTACCATTTTGTACTCCTTACAACCAATACTAACAACCCCTTTCACTTTTAAACTGATTTTGTAAAATTTATTTTTGGCCAAATTTTCGCATTTTTTGTAAGGGAAACCTCCTAGAATTCCAAAACTTGAATGCAATTCGATTGGGATTTAAGAAACAAACTCAACGAGGTCTGGCATTCCATATTTGGGTAATATTATTCCGAATGTTTTGATCAAAATACCAAATTTTCAAATTGGCTTTTTTGGCTATAACTTGACTTAAAATGGTCAGAGAGCAAAAAGGAGTACCATTTTGTACTCCTTACAGCCAATACTAACAACCCCTTTCACTTTTAAACTGATTTTGTAAAATTAATTTTTGGCCAAATTTTCGCATTTTTTGTAAGGTACCATCATCAAAATATGCAAAAAATTGAAACCTCCTAGAATTCCAAAACTTGAATGCAATTCGATTGGGATTTAAGAAACAAACTCAACGAGGTATGACATTCCATATTAGAATAATTATTTCGAATGTTTTGATCAAAAAACCAAATATTTTTTTCACAAAAAATCTGGGAAAATATTTTTGGCAAAAAAATGAAATTTCAAATTGGTTTTTTTGCTAGACCTTCACTAAAAATGGTCAGAGAGCAAAAAGGAGTACCATTTTGTACTCCTTACAACCAATACTAACAACCCCTTTCACTTTTAAACTGATTTTGTGAAATTAATTTTTGGCCAAATTTTCGAATTTTTTGTAAGGGTATCATCATCAAAATTTGCAAAAAATTGAAACCTCCTAGAATTCCAAAACTTGAATGCAATTCGATTGGGATTTAAGAAACGAACTCAACGAGGTATGACATTCCATATTTGGACAATTATTCCGAATGTTTTGATCAAAAAACCAAATATTTTTTTCACAAAAAATCTGGGAAAATATTTTTGGCAAAAAAATGATATTTCAAATTGGCTTTTTTGGCTATAACTTGACTAAAAATTGAAACCTCCTAGAATTCCAAAACTTGAATGCAATTCGATTGGGATTTAAAAAACAAACTCAACGAGGTATGACATTCCATATTTGGGTAATTATTCCGAATGTTTTGAATGGCTTTTTTGGCTATAACTTGACTAAAAATGGTCAGAGAGCAAAAAGGAGTACCATTTTGTATTCCTTACAACCAATACTAACAACCCCTTTCACTTTTAAACTGATTTTGTAAAATTAATTTTTGGCCAAATTTTCGCATTTTTTGTAAGGTACCATCATCAAAATTTGCAAAAAATTGAAACCTCCTAGAATTCCAAAACTTGAATGCAATTCGATTGGGATTTAAGAAACAAACTCAACGAGGTATGACATTCCATATTTGGACAATTATTTCGAATGTTTTGATCAAAAAACCAAATATTTTTTTCACAAAAAATCTGGGAAAATATTTTTGGCAAAAAAATGATATTTCAAATTGGCTTTTTTGGCTATAACTTGACTAAAAATTGAAACCTCCTAGAATTCCAAAACTTGAATGCAATTCGATTGGGATTTAAAAAACAAACTCAACGAGGTATGACATTCCATATTTGGGTAATTATTCCGAATGTTTTGATCATTGAATACCAAATATTTTTTTCACAAAAAATTTGGGAAAATATTTTGGCAAAAAAATGAAATTTCAAATTGGCTTTTTTGGCTATAACTTGACTAAAAATGGTCAGAGAGCAAAAAGGAGTACCATTATGTACTCCTTACAGCCAATACTAACAACCCCTTTCACTTTTAAACTGATTTTGTAAAATTAATTTTTGGCCATATTTTCGAATTTTTTGTAAGGGAAACCTCCTAGAATTCCAAAACTTGAATGCAATTCGATTGGGTTTTAAGAAACAAACTCAACAAGGTATGACATTCCATATTTGGGTAACTATTTCGAATGTTTTGATCAAAATACCAAATATTTTTTTCACAAAAAATTGAAACCTCCTAGAATACCAAAACTTGAATGCAATTCGATTGGGATTTAAGAAACAAACTCAACGAGGTATGACATTCCATATTTGGGTAATTATTCCGATGTTTTGATCAATATACCAAATATTTTTTTCACAAAAAATCTAGGAAAATATTTTTGGCAAAAATATGAAATTTCAAATTGGCTTTTTTGGCTATAACTTGACTAAAAATGGTCTTGCTCTCTGACCATTTTGTACCATTTTGTACTCCTTACAGCCAATACTAACAACCCCTTTCACTTTTAAACTGATTTTGTGAAATTTATTTTTGGCCAAATTTTCGAATTTTTTGTAAGGTACCATCATCAAAATTTGCAAAAAATTGAAACCTCCTAGAATTCCAAAACTTGAATGCAATTCGATTGGGATTTAAGAAACAAACTCAACGAGGTATGGCATTTCATATTTGGGTAATTATTCCGAATGTTTTGATCAAAATACCAAATATTTTTTTCACAAAAAATCTGGGAAAAATTTTTGGCAAAAAAGAAATTTCAAATTGGCTGTTTTGGCTATAACTTGACTAAAAATGGTAAGAGAGCATAAAGGAGTACCATTTTGTACTCCTTACAACAAATACTAACAACCCCTTTCACTTTTAAACTGATTTTGTAAAATTTATTTTTGGCCAAATTTTCGAATTTTTTGTAAGGGAAACCTCCTGAATTCCAAAACTTGAATGCAATTCGATTGGGATTTAAGAAACAAACTCAACAAGGTATGACATTCCATATTTGGGTAATTATTTCGAATGTTTTGATCAAAATACCAAATATTTTTTTCACAAAAAATTGAAACCTCCTAGAATTCCAAAACTTGAATGCAATTCGATTGGGATTTAAGAAACAAACTCAACGAGGTATGACATTCCATATTTGGACAATTATTTCGAATGTTTTGATCAAAAACCAAATATTTTTTTCACAAAAAATCTGGGAAAATATTTTTGGCAAAAAAATGAAATTTCAAATTGGCTTTTTTGGCTATAACTTGACTAAAAATGGTCAGAGAGCAAAAAGGAGTACCATTTTGTACTCCTTACAACCAATACTAACAACCCCTTTCACTTTTAAACTGATTTTGTAAAATTTATTTTTGGCCAAATTTTCGCATTTTTTGTAAGGGAAACCTCCTAGAATTCCAAAACTTGAATGCAATTCGATTGGGATTTAAGAAACAAACTCAACGAGGTCTGGCATTCCATATTTGGGTAATATTATTCCGAATGTTTTGATCAAAATACCAAATTTTCAAATTGGCTTTTTTGGCTATAACTTGACTTAAAATGGTCAGAGAGCAAAAAGGAGTACCATTTTGTACTCCTTACAGCCAATACTAACAACCCCTTTCACTTTTAAACTGATTTTGTAAAATTAATTTTTGGCCAAATTTTCGCATTTTTTGTAAGGTACCATCACAAAATATGCAAAAAATTGAAACCTCCTAGAATTCCAAAACTTGAATGCAATTCGATTGGGATTTAAGAAACAAACTCAACGAGGTATGACATTCCATATTAGAATAATTATTTCGAATGTTTTGATCAAAAACCAAATATTTTTTCACAAAAAATCTGGGAAAATATTTTTGGCAAAAAAATGAAATTTCAAATTGGTTTTTTTGCTAGACCTTCACTAAAAATGGTCAGAGAGCAAAAAGGAGTACCATTTTGTACTCCTTACAACCAATACTAACAACCCCTTTCACTTTTAAACTGATTTTGTGAAATTAATTTTTGGCCAAATTTTCGAATTTTTTGTAAGGGGTATCATCATCAAAATTTGCAAAAAATTGAAACCTCCTAGAATTCCAAAACTTGAATGCAATTCGATTGGGATTTAAGAAACAAACTCAACGAGGTATGACATTCCATATTTGGACAATTATTTCGAATGTTTTGATCAAAAAACCAAATATTTTTTTCACAAAAAATCTGGGAAAATATTTTTGGCAAAAAAATGATATTTCAAATTGGCTTTTTTGGCTATAACTTGACTAAAAATTGAAACCTCCTAGAATTCCAAAACTTGAATGCAATTCGATTGGGATTTAAAAAACAAACTCAACGAGGTATGACATTCCATATTTGGGTAATTATTCCGAATGTTTTGATCATTTGAATACCAAATATTTTTTTCACAAAAAATTTGGGAAAATATTTTTGGCAAAAAAATGAAATTTCAAATTGGCTTTTTTGGCTATAACTTGACTAAAAATGGTCAGAGAGCAAAAAGGAGTACCATTTTGTACTCCTTACAACCAATACTAACAACCCCTTTCACTTTTAAACTGATTTTGTAAAATTAATTTTTGGCCATATTTTCGAATTTTTTGTAAGGGAAACCTCCTAGAATTCCAAAACTTGAATGCAATTCGATTGGGTTTTAAGAAACAAACTCAACAAGGTATGACATTCCATATTTGGGTAATTATTTCGAATGTTTTGATCAAAATACCAAATATTTTTTTCACAAAAAATTGAAACCTCCTAGAATACCAAAACTTGAATGCAATTCGATTGGGATTTAAGAAACAAACTCAACGAGGTATGACATTCCATATTTGGGTAATTATTCCGATTGTTTTGATCAATATACCAAATATTTTTTTCACAAAAAATCTAGGAAAATATTTTTGGCAAAAATATGAAATTTCAAATTGGCTTTTTTGGCTATAACTTGACTAAAAATGGTCAGAGACAAAGAGTACCATTTTGTACTCCTTACAGCCAATACTAACAACCCCTTTCACTTTTAAACTGATTTTGTAAAATTTATTTTTGGCCAAATTTTCGAATTTTTTGTAAGGTACCATCATCAAAATTTGCAAAAAATTGAAACCTCCTAGAATTCCAAAACTTGAATGCAATTCGATTGGGATTTAAGAAACAAACTCAACGAGGTATGGCATTCATATTTGGGTAATTATTCCGAATGTTTTGATCAAAATACCAAATATTTTTTTCACAAAAAATCTGGGAAAAATTTTTGGCAAAAAAATGAAATTTCAAATTGGCTTTTTTGGCTATAACTTGACTAAAAATGGTCAGAGAGCAAAAGGAGTACCATTTTGTACTCCTTACAGCCAATACTAACAACCCCTTTCACTTTTAAACTGATTTTGTAAAATTAATTTTTGGACAAATTTTCGAATTTTTTGTAAGGGCCTCCGATCCAACTTGAATAATTCGATTGGAAAAAAAAACCAAAGGTATACATCAATTTAATTTTAATTTTTGATCAAATACAAAATTTCAAAAAATTGAAACCTCCTAGAATTCCAAAACTTGAATGCAATTCGATTGGGATTTAAGAAACAAACTCAACGAGGTATGACATTCCATATTTGGGTAATTATTCCGAATGTTTTGATCAAAATACCAAATATTTTTTTCACAAAAAATCTGGGAAAATATTTTTGGCAAAAAAATGAAATTTCAAATTGGCTTTTTTGGCTATAACTTGACTAAAAATGGTCAGAGAGCAAAAAGGAGTACCATTTTGTACTCCTTACAGCCAATACTAACAACCCCTTTCACTTTTAAACTGATTTTGTAAAATTATTTTTTGGCCAAATTTTCGCATTTTTTGTAAGGTACCATCATCAAAATTTGCAAAAAATTGAAACCTCCTAGAATTCCAAAACTTGAATGCAATTCGATTGGGATTTAAGAAACAAACTCAACGAGGTATGCATTCCATATTTGGGTAATTATTCGAATGTTTTGATCAAAATACCAAATATTTTATTCACAAAAAATCTGGGAAAATTTTTGGCAAAAAAAGAAATTTCAAATTGGCTGTTTTGGCTATAACTTGACTAAAAATGGTAAGAGAGCATAAAGGAGTACCATTTTGTACTCCTTACAACAAATACTAACAACCCCTTTCACTTTTAAACTGATTTTGTAAAATTTATTTTTGGCCAAATTTTCGAATTTTTTGTAAGGGAAACCTCCTAGAATTCCAAAACTTGAATGTAATTCGATTGGGATTTAAGAAACAAACTCAACGAGGTATGACATTCCATATTTGGGTAATTATTTCGAATGTTTTGATCAAAAAACCAAATATTTTTTTCACAAAAAATCTGGGAAAAATTTTTGGCAAAAAAATGAAATTTCAAATTGGCTTTTTTGGCTATAACTTGACTAAAAATGGTCAGAGAGCAAAAAGGAGTACCATTTTGTACTCCTTACAACCAATACTAACAACCCCTTTCACTTTTAAACTGATTTTGTAAAATTATTTTTGGCCAAATTTTCGCATTTTTTGTAAGGGAAACCTCCTAGAATTCCAAAACTTGAATGCAATTCGATTGGGATTTAAGAAACAAACTCAACGAGGTATGGCATTCCATATTTGGGTAATTATTCCGAATGTTTTGATCAAAATACCAAATTTTCAAATTGGCTTTTTTGGCTATAACTTGACTAAAAATGGTCAGAGAGCAAAAAGGAGTACCATTTTGTACTCCTTACAGCCAATACTAACAACCCCTTTCACTTTTAAACTGATTTTGTAAAATTAATTTTTGGCCAAATTTTCGCATTTTTTGTAAGGGGTACCATCATCAAAATTTGCAAAAAATTGAAACCTCCTAGAATTCCAAAACTTGAATGCAATTCGATTGGGATTTAAGAAACAAACTCAACGAGGTATGGCATTCCATATATGGGTAATTATTCCGAATGTTTTGATCAAAATACCAAATATTTTTTTCACAAAAAATCTGGGAAAATATTTTTGGCAAAAAATGAAATTTCAAATTGGCTTTTTTGGCTATAACTTGACTAAAAATGGTCAGAGAGCAAAAAGGAGTACCATTTTGTACTCCTTACAACCAATACTAACAACCCCTTTCACTTTTAAACTGATTTTGTAAAATTAATTTTTGGCCAAATTTTCGAATTTTTTGTAAGGGAAACCTCCTAGAATTCCAAAACTTGAATGCAATTCGATTGGGATTTAAGAAACAAACTCAACGAGGTATGGCATTCCATATTTGGGTAATATTATTCCGAATGTTTTGATCAAAATACCAAATATTTTCAAATTGGCTTTTTTGGCTATAACTTGACTAAAAATGGTCAGAGAGCAAAAAGGAGTACCATTTTGTACTCCTTACAGCCAATACTAACAACCCCTTTCACTTTTAAACTGATTTTGTAAAATTATTTTTGGCCAAATTTTCGAATTTTTTGTAAGGTACCATCATCAAAATTTGCAAAAAATTGAAACCTCCTAGAATTCCAAAACTTGAATGCAATTCGATTGGGATTTAAGAAACAAACTCAACGAGGTATGACATTCCATATTTGGTAATTATTTCGAATGTTTTGATCAAAATACCAAATATTTTTTTCACAAAAAATCTGGGAAAATATTTTTGGCAAAAAAATGAAATTTCAAATTGGCTTTTTTGGCTATAACTTGACTAAAAATGGTCAGAGAGCAAAAAGGAGTACCATTTTGTACTCCTTACAACCAATACTAACAACCCCTTTCACTTTTAAACTGATTTTGTAAATTAATTTTTGGCCAAATTTTCGAATTTTTTGTAAGGGGTACATCATCAAAATTTGCAAAAATGAAACCTCCTAGAATTCCAAAACTTGAATGCAATTCGATTGGGATTTAAGAAACAAACTCAACGAGGTATGACATTCCATATTTGGGAATTATTCGAATGTTTTGATCAAAAACCAAATATTTTTTCACAAAAAATCTGGGAAAAATTTTTGGCAAAAAAATGAATTTCAAATTGGCTTTTTTGGCTATAACTTGACTAAAAATTGAAAACCTCCTAGAATTCCAAAACTTGAATGCAATTCGATTGGGATTTAAAAAACAAACTCAACGAGGTATGACATTCCATATTTGGGTAATTATTCGAATGTTTTGATCAAATACCAAATATTTTTTCACAAAAAATCTGGGAAAATATTTTTGGCAAAAAATGAAATTTCAAATTGGCTTTTTGGCTATAACTTGACTAAAAATGGTCAGAGAGCAAAAAGGAGTACCATTTTGTACTCCTTACAGCCAATACTAACAACCCCTTTCACTTTTAAACTGATTTTGTAAAATTTATTTTTGGCCAAATTTTCGAATTTTTTGTAAGGGGTACCATCATCAAAATTTGCAAAAAATTGAAACCTCCTAGAATTCCAAAACTTGAATGCAATTCGATTGGGATTTAAGAAACAAACTCAACGAGGTATGGCATTCCATATTTGGGTAATTATTCCGAATGTTTTGATCAAAATACCAAATATTTTTTTCACAAAAAATCTGGGAAAAATTTTTGGCAAAAAAATGAAATTTCAAATTGGCTTTTTTGGCTATAACTTGACTAAAAATGGTCAGAGAGCAAAAAGGAGTACCATTTTGTACTCCTTACAACCAATACTAACAACCCTTTCACTTTTAACTGATTTTGTAAAATAATTTTTGGCCAAATTTTCGAATTTTTTGTAAGGGTACAAAATTTCAAAAAAAACCTCCTAGAATTCCAAAACTTGAATGCAATTCGATTGGGATTTAAGAAACAAACTCAACGAGGTATGCATTCCATATTTGGGTAATTATTCCGAATGTTTTGATCAAAATACCAAATATTTTTTTCACAAAAAATCTGGGAAAAATTTTTGGCAAAAAAATGAAATTTCAAATTGGCTTTTTTGGCTATAACTTGACTAAAAATGGTCAGAGAGCAAAAAGGAGTACCATTTTGTACTCCTACAACCAATACTAACAACCCCTTTCACTTTTAAACTGATTTTGTAAAATTTATTTTTGGCCAAATTTTCGAATTTTTGTAAGGGAAACCTCTAGAATTCCAAAACTTGAATGTAATTCGATTGGGATTTAAGAAACAAACTCAACGAGGTATGACATTCCATATTTGGGTAATTATTTCGAATGTTTTGATCAAAATACCAAATATTTTTTTCACAAAAAATCTGGGAAAATATTTTTGGCAAAAAAATGAAATTTCAAATTGGCTTTTTTGGCTATAACTTGACTAAAAATGGTCAGAGAGCAAAAAGGAGTACCATTTTGTACTCCTTACAGCCAATACTAACAACCCCTTTCACTTTTAAACTGATTTTGTAAAATTAATTTTTGGCCAAATTTTCGCATTTTTTGTAAGGTACCATCATCAACATTTGCAAAAAATTGAAACCTCCTAGAATTCCAAAACTTGAATGCAATTCGATTGGGATTTAAGAAACAAACTCAACGAGGTATGGCATTCCATATTTGGGTAATTATTCCGAATGTTTTGATCAAAATACCAAATATTTTTTCACAAAAAATCTGGTAAAATATTTTTGGCAAAAAAATGAAATTTCAAATTGGCTTTTTGGCTATAACTTGACTAAAAATGGTCAGAGAGCAAAAAGGAGTACCATTTTGTACTCCTTACAACCAATACTAACAACCCCTTTCACTTTTAAACTGATTTTGTAAAATTTATTTTTGGCCAAATTTTCGCATTTTTTGTAAGGGAAACCTCCTAGAATTCCAAAACTTGAATGCAATTCGATTGGGATTTAAGAAACAAACTCAACGAGGTCTGGCATTCCATATTTGGGTAATATTATTCCGAATGTTTTGATCAAAATACCAAATTTTCAAATTGGCTTTTTTGGCTATAACATGACTTAAAATGGTCAGAGAGCAAAAAGGAGTACCATTTTGTACTCCTTACAGCCAATACTAACAACCCCTTTCACTTTTAAACTGATTTTGTAAAATTAATTTTTGGCCAAATTTTCGCATTTTTTGTAAGGTACCATCATCAAAATTTGCAAAAAATTGAAACCTCCTAGAATTCCAAAACTTGAATGCAATTCGATTGGGATTTAAGAAACAAACTCAACGAGGTATGGCATTCCATATTTGGGTAATTATTCCGAATGTTTTGATCAAAATACCAAATATTTTTTTCACAAAAAATCTGGTAAAATATTTTTGGCAAAAAAATGAAATTTCAAATTGGCTTTTTTGGCTATAACTTGACTAAAAATGGTCAGAGAGCAAAAAGGAGTACCATTTTGTACTCCTTACAGCCAATACTAACAACCCCTTTCACTTTTAAACTGATTTTGTAAAATTAATTTTTGGCCCTCCTAGAATTCCAAAACTTGAATGCAATTCGATTGGGATTTAAGAAACAAACTCAACGAGGTATGGCATTCCATATTTGGGTAATATTATTCCGAATGTTTTGATCAAAATACCAAATTTTCAAATTGGCTTTTTTGGCTATAACTTGACTAAAAATGGTCAGAGAGCAAACAGGAGTACCATTTTGTACTCCTTACAGCCAATACTAACAACCCCTTTCACTTTTAAACTGATTTTGTAAAATTAATTTTTGGCCAAATTTTCGCATTTTTTGTAAGGTACCATCATCAAAATTTGCAAAAAATTGAAACCTCCTAGAATTCCAAAACTTGAATGCAATTCGATTGGGATTTAAGAAACAAACTCAACGAGGTATGGCATTCCATATTTGGGTAATTATTCCGAATGTTTTGATCAAAATACCAAATATTTTTTTCACAAAAAATCTGGGAAAAATTTTTGGCAAAAAAATGAAATTTCAAATTGGCTTTTTTGGCTATAACTTGACTAAAAATGGTCAGAGAGCAAAAAGGAGTACCATTTTGTACTCCTTACAACCAATACTAACAACCCCTTTCACTTTTAAACTGATTTTGTAAAATTTATTTTTGGCCAAATTTTCGCATTTTTTGTAAGGGAAACCTCCTAGAATTCCAAAACTTGAATGCAATTCGATTGGGATTTAAGAAACAAACTCAACGAGGTATGGCATTCCATATTTGGGTAATTATTCCGAATGTTTTGATCAAAATACCAAATATTTTTTTCACAAAAAATCTGGGAAAAATTTTTGGCAAAAAAATGAAATTTCAAATTGGCTTTTTGGCTATAACTTGACTAAAAATGGCCAGAGAGCAAAAAGGAGTACATTTTGTACTCCTTACAACCAATACTAACAACCCCTTTCACTTTTAAACTGATTTTGTAAAATTTATTTTTGGCCAAATTTTCGAATTTTTTGTAAGGTACCATCATCAAAATTTGCAAAAATTGAAACCTCCTAGAATTCCAAAACTTGAATGCAATTCGATTGGGATTTAAGAAACAAACTCAACGAGGTATGGCATTCCATATTTGGGTAATTATTCCGAATGTTTTGATCAAAATACCAAATTTTCAAATTGGCTTTTTTGGCTATAACTTGACTAAAATGGTCAGAGAGCAAAAAGGAGTACCATTTTGTACTCCTTACAGCCAATACTAACAACCCCTTTCACTTTTAAACTGATTTTGTAAAATTAATTTTTGGCCAAATTTTCGCATTTTTTGTAAGGTACCATCATCAAAATTTGCAAAAAATTGAAACCTCCTAGAATTCCAAAACTTGAATGCAATTCGATTGGGATTTAAGAAACAAACTCAACGAGGTATGGCATTCCATATTTGGGTAATTATTCCGAATGTTTTGATCAAAATACCAAATATTTTTTTCACAAAAAATCTGGTAAAATATTTTTGGCAAAAAATGAAATTTCAAATTGGCTTTTTTGGCTATAACTTGACTAAAAATGGTCAGAGAGCAAAAAGGAGTACAATTTTGTACTCCTTACAACCAATACTAACAACCCCTTTCACTTTTAAACTGATTTTGTAAAATTAATTTTTGGGCAAATTTTCGAATTTTTTGTAAGGGAAACCTCCTAGAATTCCAAAACTTGAATGCAATTCGATTGGGATTTAAGAAACAAACTCAACGAGGTATGGCATTCCATATTTGGGTAATTATTCCGAATGTTTTGATCAAAATACCAAATTTTCAAATTGGCTTTTTTGGCTATAACTTGACTAAAAATGGTCAGAGAGCAAACAGGAGTACCATTTTGTACTCCTTACAGCCAATACTAACAACCCCTTTCACTTTTAAACTGATTTTGTAAAATTAATTTTTGGCCAAATTTTCGCATTTTTTGTAGGGTACCATCATCAAAATTTGCAAAAAAATTGAAACCTCCTAGAATTCCAAAACTTGAATGCAATTCGATTGGGATTTAAGAAACAAACTCAACGAGGTATGGCATTCCATATTTGGGTAATTATTCCGAATGTTTTGATCAAAATACCAAATATTTTTTTCACAAAAAATCTGGGAAAAATTTTTGGCAAAAAAATGAAATTTCAAATTGGCTTTTTTGGCTATAACTTGACTAAAAATGGTCAGAGAGCAAAAAGGAGTACCATTTTGTACTCCTTACAACCAATACTAACAACCCCTTTCACTTTTAAACTGATTTTGTAAAATTTATTTTTGGCCAAATTTTCGCATTTTTTGTAAGGGAAACCTCCTAGAATTCCAAAACTTGAATGCAATTCGATTGGGATTTAAGAAACAAACTCAACGAGGTATGGCATTCCATATTTGGGTAATTATTCCGAATGTTTTGATCAAAATACCAAATATTTTTTTCACAAAAAATCTGGGAAAAATTTTTGGCAAAAAAATGAAATTTCAAATTGGCTTTTTTGGCTATAACTTGACTAAAAATGGCCAGAGAGCAAAAAGGAGTACCATTTTGTACTCCTTACAACCAATACTAACAACCCCTTTCACTTTTAAACTGATTTTGTAAAATTATTTTTGGCCAAATTTTCGAATTTTTTGTAAGGTACCATCATCAAAATTTGCAAAAAATTGAAACCTCCTAGAATTCCAAAACTTGAATGCAATTCCATTGGGATTTAAGAAACAAACTCAACGAGGTATGGCATTCCATATTTGGGTAATATTATTCCGAATGTTTTGATCAAAATACCAAATTTTCAAATTGGCTTTTTTGGCTATAACTTGACTAAAAATGGTCAGAGAGCAAAAAGGAGTACCATTTTGTACTCCTTACAGCCAATACTAACAACCCCTTTCACTTTTAAACTGATTTTGTAAAATTAATTTTTGGCCAAATTTTCGCATTTTTTGTAAGGTACCATCATCAAAATTTGCAAAAAATTGAAACCTCCTAGAATTCCAAAACTTGAATGCAATTCGATTGGGATTTAAGAAACAAACTCAACGAGGTATGGCATTCCATATTTGGGTAATTATTCCGAATGTTTTGATCAAAATACCAAATATTTTTTTCACAAAAAATCTGGTAAAATATTTTTGGCAAAAAAATGAAATTTCAAATTGGCTTTTTTGGCTATAACTTGACTAAAAATGGTCAGAGAGCAAAAAGGAGTACAATTTTGTACTCCTTACAACCAATACAAACAACCCCTTTCACTTTTAAACTGATTTTGTAAAATTAATTTTTGGCCAAATTTTCGAATTTTTTGTAAGGTACCATCATCAAAATTTGCAAAAAATTGAAACCTCCTAGAATTCCAAAACTTGAATGCAATTCGATTGGGATTTAAGAAACAAACTCAACGAGGTCTGGCATTCCATATTTGGGTAATATTATTCCGAATGTTTTGATCAAAATACCAAATTTTCAAATTGGCTTTTTTGGCTATAACTTGACTAAAAATGGTCAGAGAGCAAAAAGGAGTACCATTTTGTACTCCTTACAGCCAATACTAACAACCCCTTTCACTTTTAAACTGATTTTGTAAAATTAATTTTTGGCCAAATTTTCGCATTTTTTGTAAGGTACCATCATCAAAATTTGGAAAAAATTGAAACCTCCTAGAATTCCTGTTGAATATATAATGAACATATATGTATAAAAACAACGATGTATGTGTATAAGAAACTTGTGTACTCAAACACTCAAGTTGCCTGCGAGCAACGGTTAATTCCTTTTTGAGTGTTTTCGCCACTAATCGGCAATCACTCTTTGTTCGCATATTTTGACGCTGCCTGTGTGCAGCAAGTATACATAATTTGAATTCAGTTACCAATAAACCTCTGCCCTGTAAACACGTTTAATAGGTTATGGGCCCAGACACAAGTTTGGTGCGGTAACTCGAGTGGATTTGTCTTTACGAAAAAGAAGATTCGGAAAGTGACTATTAAAAGTGAATTTGTCTTTACGAAAAAAGAAAATTCAAAATGAGTATTACGGTCAACATTGATAAGCTCGATGAGAGCAATTATGACATTTGGTCAATGTCCATGCGTAGTGTTCTGATAGCTTCAGATTTATGGGACGCGGTATGTGGTAGTGTGAAGGAACCCGATGATGCGCCAGAGCCTACGAAATGGAACACTAAAGACGCGAAAGCTCTGTCGAGCATAATTTTGCATCTAAAACCGTCCCAAATGATGCACATTAAGTCGTGTGTGACTGCAAAGGAAGCGTGGAACATTTTAGAAAAAATACATAAGCCGGTCGGACCGTTAATTCAAAGCTCTATCAAAAACTCATTCGCTTAAAAATGAAGCAAGGTGATAATGTGACAGACTATGTGAATTCATTTGTAGAAATTTGTGGAAAATTGGAAGAACTCGATATTTTACTAGGTGATAACCTAAAAGTGATTATGCTGCTAACTGGACTTCCAAAAAGTTTTGAAAATTTCGTAGTTGCTATGCAAACACGCGATAATTCGCCCCCGTTTTCAACTGTAAAATTGAAGCTTCTCGAAGAAGCTGAACGACTTAGGGTGAACGAAGAGTGCGAAGAAGTTTTCGAGAAAAGGGCATACGTGACTCGGGTTGAACAGTCTACCTCGAAGAGCAATACGAAAAATAACGGTTCCTACGAACGACGTCAAAAGCAAAGTGTAAAATCGTTTGAGTGCTGGGCGTGTGGGCAGCGCGGCCACAAAGCTGTTAATTGTAGAGAAAGAAAAACTGAAAATAATAAAAAGCAGAGATCATATTCTGCAGTGTGTTATGGCTCAAGTGTGAGTGAAATGTCGCGAGGTACATGGTGTCTCGATAGTGGAGCCACTGCTCATTTGTGTTGTGAGCGAGACATTTTTTCGGAATTTAAAGAACATAAAGAGCGTATTCTATTGGCGGGAAATAACTGTATTGAGTCCGTTGGCCGTGGCACAGTGATTGTGAAATGGCGCGAATTCGAAATAAAGCTGGTTGATGTTCTTTATGTACAGGAACTTCAATATAATTTTATGTCAGTGTCGAAGGCGATCGAAAAAGGTTTTTGCGTGAAATTCTCAGAAAAAGGCGCGAGTGTAATTGAGAATGACGGAACTGTAATACTAAAGGCAGAGAAACGTGAAAATTTGTTTCTGTTTGAGAATGCCAAGAATAAATGTTACAATGCGCAAAACAAAAATTCATCGCAATTATGGCATAATAGATTCGGACATCTAAATTTCAGAAGCCTTAATAAAATGATAAAAGAAAATATGGTGAAAGGCATGAAGTTAAATTTTAACGAAAACATTGCCTGTGAGTCGTGTGCAAAAGGCAAAATTAGTGTAAAGCATTTTCCAAAGGCCAGTGAAAATCGCGCAAAAGAAATTCTGGGTCTAGTGCATACCGATATTTGTGGCCCGATTAATAAAAAATCAAATGGTGGTGCACGTTACTTTGTGACCTTTATTGATGACAAATCCAGATACGTAACGGTGTATTTTATGAAAACGCGAGATGAAGTTTTTGAAAAATTTAAAGAATACAAATCATTTGTTGAAAATCAAACGGGTAAAAAATTGAAAATCTTGAGAAATGACAATGGTCGTGAATATTTAAGTGGCTTGTTTGAACAGTTTCTTATTAATCATGGCATTAAAAGGCAGCTAACAGTGCCGCACACCCCCCAACAAAATGGTGTAGCGGAGAGAGCAAACAGAACATTAGTGGAAATGGCCCGTACTATGTTACTGTGTGCTGGCCTTGATGAAAGTTTTTGGGCTGAAGCGATCAAGACAGCATCCTACTTGAGGAACCGTGCAGAAACAACCACGTTGCCTGGTTTAACTCCTTTTGAGGTATGGACAGGAAGAAAGCCATACGTTGGGCACCTCCGTGTCTTTGGTGCCAAAGCCATCGTGTTGAACAAGACACATAAGACGAAGTTTGCTCCGAAGGGTGAGGAGCATATGCTGGTTGGCTACTCCGAAACGGCAAAGGCGTATCGACTGTATAGCCATGAGAAGAGGAAGATGATCGAAGCGCGGGACGTCATGTTTTTCGAAGATGACTTGGGCAGAAGTGGTTTGCCTGGTGAAACGGAGTTAAAATTGGTTGAACTCTAAGGCAAATCTACGCTTGTGGTTGGTGAGTATCTAATAATCCTCCTAATGTGGAGCCTGAGGTAGGCGATGACGAACTAGCAAGTATTGAAGAAGAGCCAGAAGACATGGATCCGAAAAACGAGCAGCTTGAAGAAAAAGAAGCACAAAGAGCTCCGGGACGACCGAAGCTAGTGCGATCTGGTCTCCCAGGACGACCTCGCAAAGAATACCAGATGCTGAATGTCCTGACGACTGAGGACATTGCTGTTCCTGGAAGTTTTGAAGAAGCTATGAACGGTGATCACAGCGATAAATGGAAAGCTTCTGTTCAGAAGGAGATGGATGGCCTGCGAGCAAACAAAACTTGGTCACTGGTTGACCTACCGGAAGGCGAGAAGACTATTGGTTGCAGATGGGTCTTTGCGTTAAAACGAGACAAGAATCGAACGCTTCAAATCGAGACTGGTGGCCAAAGGGTGCGCACAGCGCCAGGGTATTAATTATTTCGAAACTTTTTCTCCCGTTGCCAGGTACTCCACAATAAGATTGGTCATCGCATCGGCAGTTGAACATGGCATGTTCATGCACCAGATGGACGTTTCTTCAGCGTACCTAAATAGCGAATTACATGATGTGGTGTACATGAGGCAACCTGAAGGTTTTATAGATGAGCAGTTTCCGAGACGCGTTCTGAGACTCCACAAATCACTGTACGGCCTTAAACAGAGTGGACGCGAATGGAACGAGAGACTGAATGCCGTGCTATTGGAGATTGGTTTCACTCCTTGTCCTAGTGAACCTTGTTTGTACGTGCGCAAAGTTGATGACAATCTGGGTCTAATTGTGGTGTACGTGGATGACTTGATCATAGCGAGCTCCAACAAAGATGACCTAAACGAGATCAAGTTGCTTATCTCCAAGAAGTTTGACGTGGTCGACGGCGGCGATCTTAAACATTTCCTTGGCATGGAAATTGAGAGAGAGAGTGAAACTGGAAGTATCAAAATTGGGCACAAGCAGTATGTGGAGACACTCCTTAACGATTACGGAATGCAAAATTGTAAGCCAAGCAGTATTCCATTGGAGGCTGGCCATCAGATAAAATGCGACGACGAGGGATGTGATCGTGTGAATAAGGAATCTTATCAGTCATTGATTGGGTCCCTTCTGTATCTGGCGATGACGACTCGACCAGACATATTGCATTCTACTGTGAAGTTGGCACAGCGGAATGCAGATCCTCATAAGGAGCACGAGACGGCTGCCAAGCGTATCTTACGCTACCTGAGGGGCACTTCCGAGAAGAAACTACACTACAGAAGAACTGGGCAGAGCATTCACTGCTACGTGGATGCAGACTGGGCTGGTGATTCTTCAGATCGCAAATCATATACTGGATGGGCGTTTTTTGCTGCTGGTGCTGCCTTTAGTTGGGAATCCAAGAAGCAAAGTATTGTAGCTCTGAGCAGCACAGAGGCAGCTCCTCGGCTGCCAAAGAGGCGGTCTATATCAGGAAGCTGGTTGCCGAAATGGGTTTCGGAGATGTCAAGATGATGCAGATCTATAGCGATAACCAAAGCTCGCAATGCTTAGTTAAAAATCCTAGGTTCCATGCAAGAAGCAAACACATTGACATTAAGTATCATCATGTTAGAGATATATATAAGGATAAAATTGTAAGTATTAGTTATGTTCCCACTGAAGACATGATAGCGGATGTGTTAACAAAGAACTTAAGTAGAATTAAGCATAATAGATTTATTAAGCTAATGGGAATGTTTTGAGTGAATATGTAAACATACAACGTTGAGAAGGAGTGTTGAATATATAATGAACATATATGTATAAAAACAACGATGTATGTGTATAAGAAACTTGTGTACTCAAAAACTCAAGTTGCCTGCGAGCAACGGTTAATTCCTTTTTGAGTGTTTTCGCCACTAATCGGCGATCACTCTTTGTTCGCATATTTTGACGCTGCCTGTGTGCAGCAAGTATACATAATTTGAATTCAGTTACCAATAAACCTCTGCCCTGTAAACACGTAAAACTTGAATGCAATTCGATTGGGATTTAAAAAACAAACAAACTCAACGAGGTATGGCATTCCATATTTGGGTAATTATTCCGAATGTTTTGATCAAAATACCAAATATTTTTTTCACAAAAAATCTGGGAAAAATTTTTGGCAAAAAAATGAAATTTCAAATTGGCTTTTTTGGCTATAACTTGACTAAAAATGGTCAGAGAGCAAAAAGAAGTTCCATTTTGTACTCCTTACAACCAATACTAACAACTCCTTTCACTTTTGAACTGATTTTGTAAAATTAATTTTTGGCCAAATTTTCGAATTTTTTGTAAGGGGTACCATCATCAAAATTTGCAAAAAATTGAAACCTCCTAGAATTCCAAAACTTGAATGCAATTCGATTGGGATTTAAGAAACAAACTCAACGAGGTATGGCATTCCATATTTGGGTAATTATTCCGAATGTTTTGATCAAAATACCAAATATTTTATTCACAAAAAATCTGGGAAAAATTTTTGGCAAAAAAATGAAATTTCAAATTGGCTTTTTTGGCTATAACTTGACTAAAAATGGTCAGAGAGCAAAAAGGAGTACCATTTTGTACTCCTTACAGCCAATACTAACAACCCCTTTCACTTTTAAACTGATTTTGTAAAATTTATTTTTGGCCAAATTTTCGAATTTTTTGTGGGGGTACCATCATCAAAATTTGCAAAAAATTGAAACCTCCTAGAATTCCAAAACTTGAATGCAATTCGATTGGGATTTAAGAAACAAACTCAACGAGGTATGACATTCCATATTTGGGTAATTATTCCGAATGTTTTGATCAAAAAACCAAATATTTTTTTCACAAAAAATCTGGGAAAAATTTTTGGCAAAAAAATGAAATTTCGAATTGGCTTTTTTGGCTATAACTTGACTAAAAATGGTAAGAGAGCATAAAGGAGTACCATTTTGTACTCCTTACAACCAATACTAACAACCCCTTTCACTTTTAAACTGATTTTGTAAAATTAATTTTTGGCCAAATTTTCGAATTTTTTGTAAGGTACCATCATCAAAATTTGCAAAAAATTGAAACCTCCTAGAATTCCAAAACTTGAATGCAATTCGATTGGGATTTAAGAAACAAACTCAACGAGGTCTGGCATTCCATATTTGGGTAATATTATTCCGAATGTTTTGATCAAAATACCAAATTTTCAAATTGGCTTTTTTGGCTATAACTTGACTAAAAATGGTCAGAGAGCAAAAAGGAGTACCATTTTGTACTCCTTACAGCCAATACTAACAACCCCTTTCACTTTTAAACTGATTTTGTAAAATTAATTTTTGGCCAAATTTTCGCATTTTTTGTAAGGTACCATCATCAAAATTTGCAAAAAATTGAAACCTCCTAGAATTCCTGTTGAATATATAATGAACATATATGTATAAAAACAACGATGTATGTGTATAAGAAACTTGTGTACTCAAACACTCAAGTTGCCTGCGAGCAACGGTTAATTCCTTTTTGAGTGTTTTCGCCACTAATCGGCAATCACTCTTTGTTCGCATATTTTGACGCTGCCTGTGTGCAGCAAGTATACATAATTTGAATTCAGTTACCAATAAACCTCTGCCCTGTAAACACGTTTAATAGGTTATGGGCCCAGACACAAGTTTGGTGCGGTAACTCGAGTGGATTTGTCTTTACGAAAAAGAAGATTCGGAAAGTGACTATTAAAAGTGAATTTGTCTTTACGAAAAAAGAAAATTCAAAATGAGTATTACGGTCAACATTGATAAGCTCGATGAGAGCAATTATGACATTTGGTCAATGTCCATGCGTAGTGTTCTGATAGCTTCAGATTTATGGGACGCGGTATGTGGTAGTGTGAAGGAACCCGATGATGCGCCAGAGCCTACGAAATGGAACACTAAAAACGCGAAAGCTCTGTCGAGCATAATTTTGCATCTAAAACCGTCCCAAATGATGCACATTAAGTCGTGTGTGACTGCAAAGGAAGCGTGGAACATTTTAGAAAAAATACATAAGCCGGTCGGACCGTTAATTCAAAGCTCTATCAAAAACTCATTCGCTTAAAAATGAAGCAAGGTGATAATGTGACAGACTATGTGAATTCATTTGTAGAAATTTGTGGAAAATTGGAAGAACTCGATATTTTACTAGGTGATAACCTAAAAGTGATTATGCTGCTAACTGGACTTCCAAAAAGTTTTGAAAATTTCGTAGATGCTATGCAAACACGCGATAATTCGCCCCCGTTTTCAACTGTAAAATTGAAGCTTCTCGAAGAAGCTGAACGACTTAGGGTGAACGAAGAGTGCGAAGAAGTTTTCGAGAAAAGGGCATACGTGACTCGGGTTGAACAGTCTACCTCGAAGAGCAATACGAAAAATAACGGTTCCTACGAACGACGTCAAAAGCAAAGTGTAAAATCGTTTGAGTGCTGGGCGTGTGGGCAGCGCGGCCACAAAGCTGTTAATTGTAGAGAAAGAAAAACTGAAAATAATAAAAAGCAGAGATCATATTCTGCAGTGTGTTATGGCTCAAGTGTGAGTGAAATGTCGCGAGGTACATGGTGTCTCGATAGTGGAGCCACTGCTCATTTGTGTTGTGAGCGAGACATTTTTTCGGAATTTAAAGAACATAAAGAGCGTATTCTATTGGCGGGAAATAACTGTATTGAGTCCGTTGGCCGTGGCACAGTGATTGTGAAATGGCGCGAATTCGAAATAAAGCTGGTTGATGTTCTTTATGTACAGGAACTTCAATATAATTTTATGTCAGTGTCGAAGGCGATCGAAAAAGGTTTTTGCGTGAAATTCTCAGAAAAAGGCGCGAGTGTAATTGAGAATGACGGAACTGTAATACTAAAGGCAGAGAAACGTGAAAATTTGTTTCTGTTTGAGAATGCCAAGAATAAATGTTACAATGCGCAAAACAAAAATTCATCGCAATTATGGCATAATAGATTCGGACATCTAAATTTCAGAAGCCTTAATAAAATGATAAAAGAAAATATGGTGAAAGGCATGAAGTTAAATTTTAACGAAAACATTGCCTGTGAGTCGTGTGCAAAAGGCAAAATTAGTGTAAAGCATTTTCCAAAGGCCAGTGAAAATCGCGCAAAAGAAATTCTGGGTCTAGTGCATACCGATATTTGTGGCCCGATTAATAAAAAATCAAATGGTGGTGCACGTTACTTTGTGACCTTTATTGATGACAAATCCAGATACGTAACGGTGTATTTTATGAAAACGCGAGATGAAGTTTTTGAAAAATTTAAAGAATACAAATCATTTGTTGAAAATCAAACGGGTAAAAAATTGAAAATCTTGAGAAATGACAATGGTCGTGAATATTTAAGTGGCTTGTTTGAACAGTTTCTTATTAATCATGGCATTAAAAGGCAGCTAACAGTGCCGCACACCCCCCAACAAAATGGTGTAGCGGAGAGAGCAAACAGAACATTAGTGGAAATGGCCCGTACTATGTTACTGTGTGCTGGCCTTGATGAAAGTTTTTGGGCTGAAGCGATCAAGACAGCATCCTACTTGAGGAACCGTGCAGAAACAACCACGTTGCCTGGTTTAACTCCTTTTGAGGTATGGACAGGAAGAAAGCCATACGTTGGGCACCTCCGTGTCTTTGGTGCCAAAGCCATCGTGTTGAACAAGACACATAAGACGAAGTTTGCTCCGAAGGGTGAGGAGCATATGCTGGTTGGCTACTCCGAAACGGCAAAGGCGTATCGACTGTATAGCCATGAGAAGAGGAAGATGATCGAAGCGCGGGACGTCATGTTTTTCGAAGATGACTTGGGCAGAAGTGGTTTGCCTGGTGAAACGGAGTTAAAATTGGTTGAACTCCAAGGCAAATCTACGCTTGTGGTTGGTGAGTATCTAATAATCCTCCTAATGTGGAGCCTGAGGTAGGCGATGACGAACTAGCAAGTATTGAAGAAGAGCCAGAAGACATGGATCCGAAAAACGAGCAGCTTGAAGAAAAAGAAGCACAAAGAGCTCCGGGACGACCGAAGCTAGTGCGATCTGGTCTCCCAGGACGACCTCGCAAAGAATACCAGATGCTGAATGTCCTGACGACTGAGGACATTGCTGTTCCTGGAAGTTTTGAAGAAGCTATGAACGGTGATCACAGCGATAAATGGAAAGCTTCTGTTCAGAAGGAGATGGATGGCCTGCGAGCAAACAAAACTTGGTCACTGGTTGACCTACCGGAAGGCGAGAAGACTATTGGTTGCAGATGGGTCTTTGCGTTAAAACGAGACAAGAATCGAACGCTTCAAATCGAGACTGGTGGCCAAAGGGTGCGCACAGCGCCAGGGTATTAATTATTTCGAAACTTTTTCTCCCGTTGCCAGGTACTCCACAATAAGATTGGTCATCGCATCGGCAGTTGAACATGGCATGTTCATGCACCAGATGGACGTTTCTTCAGCGTACCTAAATAGCGAATTACATGATGTGGTGTACATGAGGCAACCTGAAGGTTTTATAGATGAGCAGTTTCCGAGACGCGTTCTGAGACTCCACAAATCACTGTACGGCCTTAAACAGAGTGGACGCGAATGGAACGAGAGACTGAATGCCGTGCTATTGGAGATTGGTTTCACTCCTTGTCCTAGTGAACCTTGTTTGTACGTGCGCAAAGTTGATGACAATCTGGGTCTAATTGTGGTGTACGTGGATGACTTGATCATAGCGAGCTCCAACAAAGATGACCTAAACGAGATCAAGTTGCTTATCTCCAAGAAGTTTGACGTGGTCGACGGCGGCGATCTTAAACATTTCCTTGGCATGGAAATTGAGAGAGAGAGTGAAACTGGAAGTATCAAAATTGGGCACAAGCAGTATGTGGAGACACTCCTTAACGATTACGGAATGCAAAATTGTAAGCCAAGCAGTATTCCATTGGAGGCTGGCCATCAGATAAAATGCGACGACGAGGGATGTGATCGTGTGAATAAGGAATCTTATCAGTCATTGATTGGGTCCCTTCTGTATCTGGCGATGACGACTCGACCAGACATATTGCATTCTACTGTGAAGTTGGCACAGCGGAATGCAGATCCTCATAAGGAGCACGAGACGGCTGCCAAGCGTATCTTACGCTACCTGAGGGGCACTTCCGAGAAGAAACTACACTACAGAAGAACTGGGCAGAGCATTCACTGCTACGTGGATGCAGACTGGGCTGGTGATTCTTCAGATCGCAAATCATATACTGGATGGGCGTTTTTTGCTGCTGGTGCTGCCTTTAGTTGGGAATCCAAGAAGCAAAGTATTGTAGCTCTGAGCAGCACAGAGGCAGCTCCTCGGCTGCCAAAGAGGCGGTCTATATCAGGAAGCTGGTTGCCGAAATGGGTTTCGGAGATGTCAAGATGATGCAGATCTATAGCGATAACCAAAGCTCGCAATGCTTAGTTAAAAATCCTAGGTTCCATGCAAGAAGCAAACACATTGACATTAAGTATCATCATGTTAGAGATATATATAAGGATAAAATTGTAAGTATTAGTTATGTTCCCACTGAAGACATGATAGCGGATGTGTTAACAAAGAACTTAAGTAGAATTAAGCATAATAGATTTATTAAGCTAATGGGAATGTTTTGAGTGAATATGTAAACATACAACGTTGAGAAGGAGTGTTGAATATATAATGAACATATATGTATAAAAACAACGATGTATGTGTATAAGAAACTTGTGTACTCAAACACTCAAGTTGCCTGCGAGCAACGGTTAATTCCTTTTTGAGTGTTTTCGCCACTAATCGGCGATCACTCTTTGTTCGCATATTTTGACGCTGCCTGTGTGCAGCAAGTATACATAATTTGAATTCAGTTACCAATAAACCTCTGCCCTGTAAACACGTAAAACTTGAATGCAATTCGATTGGGATTTAAAAAACAAACAAACTCAACGAGGTATGGCATTCCATATTTGGGTAATTATTCCGAATGTTTTGATCAAAATACCAAATATTTTTTTCACAAAAAATTTGGGAAAAATTTTTGGCAAAAAAATGAAATTTCAAATTGGCTTTTTTGGCTATAACTTGACTAAAAATGGTCAGAGAGCAAAAAGGAGTACCATTTTGTACTCCTTACAACCAATACTAACAACTCCTTTCACTTTTGAACTGATTTTGTAAAAAATAAATTTTTGGCCAAATTTTCGAATTTTTTGTAAGGGGTACCATCATCAAAATTTTCAAAAAATTGAAACCTCCTAGAATTCCAAAACTTGAATGCAATTCGATTGGGATTTAAGAAACAAACTCAACGAGGTATGGCATTCCATATTTGGGTAATTATTCCGAATGTTTTGATCAAAATACCAAATATTTTATTCACAAAAAATCTGGGAAAAATTTTTGGCAAAAAAATGAAATTTCAAATTGGCTTTTTTGGCTATAACTTGACTAAAAATGGTCAGAGAGCAAAAAGGAGTACCATTTTGTACTCCTTACAGCCAATACTAACAACCCCTTTCACTTTTAAACTGATTTTGTAAAATTATTTTTGGCCAAATTTTCGAATTTTTTGTGAGGGGTACCATCATCAAAATTTGCAAAAAATTGAAACCTCCTAGAATTCCAAAACTTGAATGCAATTCGATTGTGATTTAAGAAACAAACTCAACGAGGTATGACATTCCATATTTGGGTAATTATTCCGAATGTTTTGATCAAAAAACCAAATATTTTTTTCACAAAAAATCTGGGAAAAATTTTTGGCAAAAAAATGAAATTTCAAATTGGCTTTTTTGGCTATAACTTGACTAAAAATGGTCAGAGAGCAAAAAGGAGTACCATTTTGTACTCCTTACAACCAATACTAACAACTCCTTTCACTTTTGAACTGATTTTGTAAAATTAATTTTGGCCAAATTTTCGAATTTTTTGTAAGGGGTACAAAATACCAAATATTTTATTCACAAAAAATCTGGGAAAAATTTTTGGCAAAAAAATGAAATTTCAAATTGGCTTTTTTGGCTATAACTTGACTAAAAATGGTAAGAGAGCATAAAGGAGTACCATTTTGTACTCCTTACAACCAATACTAACAACCCCTTTCACTTTTAAACTGATTTTGTAAAATTAATTTTTGGTCAAATTTTCGCATTTTTTGTAAGGGAAACCTCCTAGAATTCCAAAACTTGAATGCAATTCGATTGGGATTTAAGAAACAAACTCAACGAGGTATGGCATTCCATATTTGGGTAATTATTCCGAATGTTTTGATCAAAATACCAAATATTTTTTTCACAAAAAATCTGGGAAAAATTTTAGACAAAAAAATGAAATTTCAAATTGGCTTTTTTGGCTATAACTTGACTAAAAATGGTCAGAGAGCAAAAAGGAGTACCATTTTGTACTCCATACAGCCCTTTCACTTTTAAACTGATTTTGTAAAATTAATTTTTGGCCAAATTTTCGCATTTTTTGAAAGGTACCATCATCAAAATTTGCAAAAAATTGAAACCTCCTAGAATTCCAAAACTTGAATGCAATTCGATTGGGATTTAAGAAACAAACTCAACGAGGTATGACATTCCATATTTGGACAATTATTTCGAATGTTTTGATCAAAAAACCAAATATTTTTTTCACAAAAAATCTGGGAAAATATTTTTGGCAAAAAAATGATATTTCAAATTGGCTTTTTTGGCTATAACTTGACTAAAAATTGAAACCTCCTAGAATTCCAAAACTTGAATGCAATTCGATTGGGATTTAAGAAACAAACTCAACGAGGTATGGCATTCCATATTTGGGTAATTATTTCGAATGTTTTGATCAAAATACCAAATATTTTATTCACAAAAAATCTGGGAAAAATTTTTGGCAAAAAAATGAAATTTCAAATTGGCTTTTTTGGCTATAACTTGACTAAAAATGGTAAGAGAGCATAAAGGAGTACCATTTTGTACTCCTTACAACCAATACTAACAACCCCTTTCACTTTTAAACTGATTTTGTAAAATTAATTTTTGGCCAAATTTTCGAATTTTTTGTAAGGGAAACCTCCTAGAATTCCAAAACTTGAATGCAATTCGATTGGGATTTAAGAAACAAACTCAACGAGGTATGCATTCCATATTTGGGTAATATTATTCCGAATGTTTTGATCAAAATACCAAAATTTTCAAATTGGCTTTTTTGGCTATAACTTGACTAAAAATGGTAAGAGAGCAAAAAGGAGTACCATTTTGTACTCCTTACACCAATACTAACTTTTTAAACTGATTTTGTAAAATTTATTTTTGGCCAAATTTTCGAATTTTTTGTAAGGGTACCATCATCAAAATTTGCAAAAAATTGAAACCTCCTAGAATTCCAAAACTTGAATGCAATTCGATTGGGATTTAAGAAACAAACTCAACGAGGTATGGCATTCCATATTTGGGTAATTATTCGAATGTTTTGATCAAAATACCAAATATTTTTTTCACAAAAAATCTGGGAAAATATTTTTGGCAAAAAAATGAAATTTCAAATTGCTTTTTTGGCTATAACTTGACTGAAAATGGTCAGAGAGCAAAAAGGAGTACCATTTTGTACTCCTTACAGCCAATACTAGCAACCCTTTCACTTTTAACTGATTTTGTAAAATTAATTTTTGGCCAAATTTTCGCATTTTTTGTAAGGTACATCATCAAATTTGCAAAAAATTGAAACCTCCTAGAATTCCAAAACTTGAATGCAATTCGATTGGGATTTAAGAAACAAACTCAACGAGGTATGCATTCCATATTTGGGTAATTATTCGAATGTTTTGATCAAAAAACCAAATATTTTTTTCACAAAAAATCTGGGAAAATATTTTTGGCAAAAAAATGAAATTTCAAATTGGCTTTTTTGGCTATAACTTGACTAAAAATGGTCAGAGAGCAAAAAGGAGTACCATTTTGTACTCCTTACAACCAATACTAACAACCCCTTTCACTTTTAAACTGATTTTGTAAAATTAATTTTTGGCCAAATTTTCGAATTTTTTGTAAGGGTACATCAAAATTTCAAAAATGAAACCTCCTAGAATTCCAAAACTTGAATGCAATTCGATTGGGATTTAAGAAACAAACTCAACGAGGTATGCATTCCATATTTGGGTAATTATTTCGAATGTTTTGATCAAAATACCAAATATTTTTTTCACAAAAAATCTGGGAAAATATTTTTGGCAAAAAAATGAAATTTCAAATTGGCTTTTTTGGCTATAACTTGACTAAAAATGGTCAGAGAGCAAAAAGGAGTACCATTTTGTACTCCTTACAACCAATACTAACAACCCTTTCACTTTTAAACTGATTTTGTAAAATTAATTTTTGGCCAAATTTTCGAATTTTTTTGTAAGGTACATCATCAAAATTTGCAAAAAATTGAAACCTCCTAGAATTCCAAAACTTGAATGCAATTCGATTGGGATTTAAGAAACAAACTCAACGAGGTATGACATTCCATATTTGGGTAATTATTTCGAATGTTTTGATCAAAAAACCAAATATTTTTTTCACAAAAAATCTGGGAAAATATTTTTGGCAAAAAAATGAAATTTCAAATTGGCTTTTTTGGCTATAACTTGACTAAAAATGGTCAGAGAGCAAAAAGGAGTACCATTTTGTACTCCTTACAACCAATACTAACAACCCCTTTCACTTTTAAACTGATTTTGTAAAATTAATTTTTGGCCAAATTTTCGAATTTTTTGTAAGGGTACATCATCAAAATTTGCAAAAAATTGAAACCTCCTAGAATTCCAAAACTTGATGCAATTCGATTGGGATTTAAGAAACAAACTCAACGAGGTATGACATTCCATATTTGAATAATTATTTCGAATGTTTTGATCAAAAAACCAAATATTTTTTTCACAAAAAATCTGGGAAAATATTTTTGGCAAAAAAATGAAATTTCAAATTGGCTTTTTTGGCTATAACTTGACTAAAAATGGTCAGAGAGCAAAAAGGAGTACCATTTTGTACTCCTTACAACCAATACTAACAACCCCTTTCACTTTTAAACTGATTTTGTAAAATTAATTTTTGGCCAAATTTTGAATTTTTTGTTTGGGTAAGCATCAAAATTTGCAAAAAATTGAAACCTCCTAGAATTCCAAAACTTGAATGCAATTCGATTGGGATTTAAGAAACAAACTCAACGAGGTATGACATTCCATATTTGGGAAATTATTTCGAATGTTTTGATCAAAAAAACCAAATATTTTTTTTCACAAAAAATCTGGGGAAAATATATTTTTGGCAAAAAAAAATGATAATTTCAAATTGGCTTTTTTTGGCATATTGAACTTGACAATTTCAAAAATTGAAACCTCCTAGAATTCCAAAACTTGAATGCAATTCGATTGGGATTTAAGAAACAAACTCAACGAGGTATGACATTCCATATTTGGGTAATTATTTCGAATGTTTTGATCAAAAACCAAATATTTTTTTCACAAAAAATCTGGGAAAATATTTTTGGCAAAAAAATGAAATTTCAAATTGGCTTTTTTGGCTATAACTTGACTAAAAATGGTCAGAGAGCAAAAAGGAGTACCATTTTGTACTCCTTACAACCAATACTAACAACCCCTTTCACTTCTAAACTGATTTTGTAAAATTAATTTTTGGCCAAATTTTCGAATTTTTGTAAGGGTATTATCTTCAAAATTTGCAAAAAATTGAAACCTCCTAGAATTCCAAAACTTGAATGCAATTCGATTGGGATTTAAAAACAAACTCAACGAGGTATGACATTCCATATTTGGGTAATTATTTCGAATGTTTTGATCAAAAAACCAAATATTTTTTTCACAAACAATCTGGGAAAATATTTTTGGCAAAAAAATTAAATTTCAAATTGGCTTTTTTGGCTATAACTTGACTAAAAATGGTCAGAGAGCAAAAAGGAGTACCATTTTGTACTCCTACCATCATCAAAATTTGCAAAAAATTGAAACCTCCTAAAATTCCAAAACTTGAATGCAATTCGATTGGGATTTAAGAAACAAACTCAACGAGGTATGACATTCCATATTTGGGTAATTATTTCGAATGATTTGATCAAAAAACTCAATATTTTTTTCACAAAAATCTGGGAAAATATTTTTGGCAAAAAAAATGAAATTTCAAATTGGCTTTTTTGGCTATAACTTGACTAAAAATGGTCAGAGAGCAAAAAGGAGTACCATTTTGTACTCCTTACATCCAATACTAACAACCCCTTTCACTTTTAAACTGATTTTGTAAAATTAATTTTTGGCCAAATTTTCGAATTTTTGTAAGGGGTATCATC
Source organism: Drosophila simulans (assembly GCF_016746395.2). Taxonomy (NCBI): domain Eukaryota; kingdom Metazoa; phylum Arthropoda; class Insecta; order Diptera; family Drosophilidae; genus Drosophila; species Drosophila simulans. The sequence continues at coordinate 33,699 of NW_025416852.1, forward strand.
TTCAAAATTTGCAAAAAATTGAAACCTCCTAGAATTCCAAAACTTGAATGCAATTCGATTGGGATTTAAGAAACAAACTCAACGAGGTATGACATTCCATATTTGGGTAATTATTTCGAATGTTTTGATCAAAAAACCAAATATTTTTTTCACAAAAAATCTGGGAAAATATTTTTGGCAAAAAAATTAAATTTCAAATTGTCTTTTTTGGCTATAACTTGACTAAAAATGGTCAGAGAGCAAAAAGGAGTACCATTTTGTACTCCTACCATCATCAAAATTTGCAAAAAATTGAAACCTCCTAGAATTCCAAAACTTGAATGCAATTCGATTGGGATTTAAGAAACAGACTCAACGAGGTATGACATTCCATATTTGGGTAATTATTTCGAATGTTTTGATCAAAAAACCAAATATTTTTTTCACAAAAAATCTGGGAAAATATTTTTGGCAAAGAAATAAAATTTCAAATTGGCTTTTTTGGCTATAACTTGACTAAAAATGGTCAGAGAGCAAAAAGGAGTACCATTTTGTACTCCTTACAACCAATACTAACAACCCCTTTCACTTTTAAACTGATTTTGTAAAATTAATTTTTGTCCAAATTTCGAATTTTTTGTAAGGGGTACCATTATCAAAATTTGCAAAAAATTGAAACCTCCTAGAATTCCAAAACTTGAATGCAATTCGATCGGGATTTAAGAAACAAACTCAACGAGGTATGACATTCCATATTTGGGTAATTATTTCGAATGATTTGATCAAAAAACTCAATATTTTTTTCACAATAAATCTGGGAAAATATTTTTGGCAAAAAAATGAAATTTCAAATTGGCTCTTTTGGCTATAACTTGACTAAAAATGGTCAGAGAGCAAAAAGGAGTACAATTTTGTACTCCTTACAACCAATACTAACAACCCCTTTCACTTTTAAACTGATTTTGTAAAATTAATTTTTGTCCAAATTTTCGAATTTTTTGTAATCATCAAAATTTGCAAAAAATTGAAACCTCCTAGAATTCCAAAACTTGAATGCAATTCGATTGGGATTTAAGAAACAAACTCAACGAGGTATAACATTCCATATTTGGGTAATTATTTCGAATGTTTTGATCAAAAAACCAAATATTTTTTTCACAAAAAATCTGGGAAAATATTTTTGGCAAAAAAATGAAATTTCAAATTGCCTTTTTTGGCTACAACTTGACTAAAAATGGTCAGAGAGCAAAAAGGAGTACCATTTTGTACTCCTACCATCATAAAAATTTGCAAAAAATTTAAACCTCCTAGAATTCCAAAACTTGAATGCAATTCGATTGGGATTTAAGAAACAAACTCAACGATGTATGACATTCCATATTTGGACAATTATTTCGAATGTTTTGATCAAAAAACCAAATATTTTTTTCACAAAAAATCTGGGAAAATATTTTTGGGAAAAAAAATGAAATTTCAAATTGGCTTTTTTGGCTATAACTTGACTAAAAATGGTCAGAGAGCAAAAAGGAGTACCATTCTGTACTCCTTACAACCAATACTAACAACCCCTTTCACTTTTAAACTGATTTTGTAAAATTAATTTTTGGCCAAATTTTCGAATTTTTTGTAAGGTACCATCATCAAAATTTGCAAAAAATTGAAACCTCCTAGAATTCCAAAACTTGAATGCAATTCGATTGGGATTTAAGAAACAGACTCAACGAGGTATGACATTCCATATTTGGGTAATTATTTCGAATGTTTTGATCAAAAAACCAAATATTTTTTTCACAAAAAATCTGGGAAAATATTTTTGGCAAAGAAATAAAATTTCAAATTGGCTTTTTTGGCTATAACTTGACTAAAAATGGTCAGAGAGCAAAAAGGAGTACCATTTTGTACTCCTTACAACCAATACTAACAACCCCTTTCACTTTTAAACTGATTTTGTAAAATTAATTTTTGTCCAAATTTCGAATTTTTTGTAAGGGGTACCATTATCAAAATTTGCAAAAAATTGAAACCTCCTAGAATTCCAAAACTTGAATGCAATTCGATCGGGATTTAAGAAACAAACTCAACGAGGTATGACATTCCATATTTGGGTAATTATTTCGAATGATTTGATCAAAAAACTCAATATTTTTTTCACAATAAATCTGGGAAAATATTTTTGGCAAAAAAAATGAAATTTCAAATTGGCTCTTTTGGCTATAACTTGACTAAAAATGGTCAGAGAGCAAAAAGGAGTACAATTTTGTACTCCTTACAACCAATACTAACAACCCCTTTCACTTTTAAACTGATTTTGTAAAATTAATTTTTGTCCAAATTTTCGAATTTTTTGTAATCATCAAAATTTGCAAAAAATTGAAACCTCCTAGAATTCCAAAACTTGAATGCAATTCGATTGGGATTTAAGAAACAAACTCAACGAGGTATAACATTCCATATTTGGGTAATTATTTCGAATGTTTTGATCAAAAAACCAAATATTTTTTTCACAAAAAATCTGGGAAAATATTTTTGGCAAAAAAATGAAATTTCAAATTGCCTTTTTTGGCTATAACTTGACTAAAAATGGTCAGAGAGCAAAAAGGAGTACCATTTTGTACTCCTACCATCATAAAAATTTGCAAAAAATTTAAACCTCCTAGAATTCCAAAACTTGAATGCAATTCGATTGGGATTTAAGAAACAAACTCAACGAGGTATGACATTCAATATTTGGACAATTATTTCGAATGTTTTGATCAAAAAACCAAATATTTTTTTCACAAAAAATCTGGGAAAATATTTTTGGGAAAAAAAATGAAATTTCAAATTGGCTTTTTTGGCTATAACTTGACTAAAAATGGTCAGAGAGCAAAAAGGAGTACCATTCTGTACTCCTTACAACCAATACTAACAACCCCTTTCACTTTTAAACTGATTTTGTAAAATTAATTTTTGGCCAAATTTTCGAATTTTTTGTAAGGTACCATCATCAAAATTTGCAAAAAATTGAAACCTCCTAGAATTCCAAAACTTGAATGCAATTCGATTGGGATTTAAGAAACAAACTCAACGAGGTATGACATTCCATATGTGAATAATTATTTCGAATGTTTTGATCAAAAAACCAAATATTTTTTTCACAAAAAATCTGGGAAAATATTTTTGGGAAAAAAATGAAATTTCAAATTGGCTTTTTTGGCTATAACTTGACTAAAAATGGTCAGAGAGCAAAAAGGAGTACCATTTTGTACTCCTTACAACCAATACTAACAACCCCTTTCACTTTTAAACTGATTTTGTAAAATTAATTTTTGGCCAAATTTTCGAATTTTTTGTAAGGGGCATCATCTTCAAAATTTGCAAAAAATTGAAACCTCCTAGAATTCCAAAACTTGAATGCAATTCGATTGGGATTTAAGAAACAGACTCAACGAGGTATGACATTCCATATTTGGGTAATTATTTCGAATGTTTTGATCAAAAAACCAAATATTTTTTTCACAAAAAATCTGGGAAAATATTTTTGGCAAAAAAATGAAATTTCAAATTGGCTTTTTTGGCTATAACTTGACTAAAAATGGTCAGAGAGCAAAAAGGAATACCATTTTGTACTCCTTACAACCAATACTAACAACCCCTTTCACTTTTAAACTGATTTTGTAAAATTAATTTTTGGCCAAATTTTTGAATTTTTTGTTTTTTTGTTTTTGTTTTGTAAGCATCAAAATTTGCAAAAAATTGAAACCTCCTAGAATTCCAAAACTTGAATGCAATTCGATTGTGATTTAAGAAACAAACTCAACGAGGTATGACATTCCATATTTGGGTAATTATTTCGAATGTTTTGATCAAAAAACCAAATATTTTTTTCACAAAAAATCTGGGAAAATATTTTTGGCAAAAAAATGAAATTTCAAATTTGCCTTTTTGGCTATAACTTGACTAAAAATGGTCAGAGAGCAAAAAGGAGTACCATTTTGTACTCCTTACAACCAATACTAACAACCCCTTTCACTTTTAAACTGATTTTGTAAAATTAATTTTTGGCCAAATTTTCGAATTTTTCGTAAGGGGTACCATCATCAAAATTTCCAAAAAATTGAAACCTCCTAGAATTCCAAAACTTGATTGCAATTCGATTGGAATTTAAGAAACAAACTCAACGAGGTATGACATTCCATATTTGAATAATTATTTCGAATGTTTTGATCAAAAAACCAAATATTTTTTTCACAAAAAATCTGGGAAAATATTTTTGGGAAAAAAAATGAAATTTCAAATTGGCTTTTTTGGCTATAACTTGACTAAAAATGGTCAGAGAGCAAAAAGGAGTACCATTTTGTACTCCTTACAACCAATACTAACAACCCCTTTCACTTTTAAACTGATTTTGTAAAATTAATTTTTGGCCAAATTTTTGAATTTTTTGTTTTTTGTTTTTGTTTTGTAAGCATCAAAATTTGCAAAAAATTGAAACCTCCTAGAATTCCAAAACTTGAATGCAATTCGATTGTGATTTAAGAAACAAACTCAACGAGGTATGACATTCCATATTTGGGTAATTATTTCGAATGTTTTGATCAAAAAACCAAATATTTTTTTCACAAAAAATCTGGGAAAATATTTTTGGCAAAAAAATGAAATTTCAAATTTGCCTTTTTGGCTATAACTTGACTAAAAATGGTCAGAGAGCAAAAAGGAGTACCATTTTGTACTCCTTACAACCAATACTAACAACCCCTTTCACTTTTAAACTGATTTTGTAAAATTAATTTTTGGCCAAATTTTCGAATTTTTCGTAAGGGGTACCATCATCAAAATTTCCAAAAAATTGAAACCTCCTAGAATTCCAAAACTTGATTGCAATTCGATTGGAATTTAAGAAACAAACTCAACGAGGTATGACATTCCATATTTGAATAATTATTTCGAATGTTTTGATCAAAAAACCAAATATTTTTTTCACAAAAAATCTGGGAAAATATTTTTGGGAAAAAAAATGAAATTTCAAATTGGCTTTTTTGGCTATAACTTGACTAAAAATGGTCAGAGAGCAAAAAGGAGTACCATTTTGTACTCCTTACAACCAATACTAACAACCCCTTTCACTTTTAAACTGATTTTGTAAAATTAATTTTTGGCCAAATTTTTGAATTTTTTGTTTTTTGTTTTTGTTTTGTAAGCATCAAAATTTGCAAAAAATTGAAACCTCCTAGAATTCCAAAACTTGAATGCAATTCGATTGTGATTTAAGAAACAAACTCAACGAGGTATGACATTTCATATTTGGGTAATTATTTCGAATGTTTTGATCAAAAAACCAAATATTTTTTTCACAAAAAATCTGGGAAAATATTTTTGGCAAAAAAATGAAATTTCAAATTGGCTTTTTTGGCTATAACTTGACTAAAAATGGTCAGAGAGCAAAAAGGAGTACCATTTTGTACTCCTTACAACCAATACTAACAACCCCTTTCACTTTTAAACTGATTTTGTAAAATTAATTTTTGGCCAAATTTTCGAATTTTTCGTAAGGGGTACCATCATCAAAATTTCCAAAAAATTGAAACCTCCTAGAATTCCAAAACTTGAATGCAATTCGATTGGAATTTAAGAAACAAACTCAACGAGGTATGACATTCCATATTTGAATAATTATTTCGAATGTTTTGATCAAAAAACCAAATATTTTTTTCACAAAAAATCTGGGAAAATATTTTTGGGAAAAAAAATGAAATTTCAAATTGGCTTTTTTGGCTATAACTTGACTAAAAATGGTCAGAGAGCAAAAAGGAGTACCATTTTGTACTCCTTACAGCCAATACTAACAACCCCTTTCACTTTTAAACTGATTTTGTAAAATTAATTTTTGGCCAAATTTTCGAATTTTTTGTAAGGGGTACCATAATCAAAATTTGCAAAAAATTGAAACCTCCTAGAATTCCAAAACTTGAATGCAATTCGATTGGGATTTAAGAAACAAACTCAACGAGGTATGACATTCCATATTTGAATAATTATTTCGAATGTTTTGATCAAAAAACCAAATATTTTTTTCACAAAAAATCTGGGAAAATATTTTTGGGAAAAAAAATGAAATTTCAAATTGGCTTTTTTGGCTATAACTTGACTAAAAATGGCCAGAGAGCAAAAAGGAGTACCATTTTGTACTCCTTACAACCAATACTAACAACCCCTTTCACTTTTAAACTGATTTTGTAAAATTTATTTTTGGCCAAATTTTCGAATTTTTCGTAAGGGGTACCATCATCAAAATTTGCAAAAAATTGAAACCTCCTAGAATTCCAAAACTTGAATGCAATTCGATTGGGATTTAAGAAACAAACTCAACGAGGTATGACATTCCATATTTGAATAATTATTTCGAATGTTTTGATCAAAAAACCAAATATTTTTTTCACAAAAAATCTGGGAAAATATTTTTGGCAAAAAAATGAAATTTCAAATTGGCTTTTTTGGCTATAACTTGACTAAAAATGGTCTGTTCACGCCGGAAGGGCGCAAACAGTTGAGCGGCAGTGTAAGCGGCCAATGCTTGCACTCAAAGCTCCTCCACGGCTCGCAAGCACCGCTTCTCGCGCTCTCCTTCTCTCCTCTCGCTCCCCTTCCTTTCCGCAAGGTATTCACCTCTCCGCGGTCCCGCGGTATTTCCACTGTTAGTGTTAAGGTAGTCTTAATTTACAAGTGCGTGAATAAAGAACGAAAAGTTGAAGTCAACCCCGCGCGTTTTTAATTTCTGGAGGAATCCGCAGCAGCCGCAGCAACAACAACAACAAACATTTCCGCCCACTCCACTTCATGGTCCTTCGAGCCGGATAAATCCTGATCCTGCCAGCGCTCCTTGCGGAAAAAAAATCAAGATAAGTACGGCTTTAAATCCTATTCCGTCCGTGGTCGCCATTTTCGTTTTTCCAACGGCGTTCATTCTTTCCGTCCATCCGTACAAGTGAAAAGTGAAAATATACAAGTACATGCGCCCAGCCACCGTGATTACTTCTTTTTTCTAAGTGCATGGACAAGCACTTTGCCAATACCGGCCCCCTAATTCGTCTCACGGTGATCCGCTGGTATCCAAGCGCATATACATATATATATATATATATATACACTGTCCAAAATTCACTATTATCGTCCGCTGCTAAACTGCTGTTTTTTTTTTTGCTTCATTAAAATACACAAACCACAAATTCAACTAAAATAAATTCAAATTTTACATACACATAAATATACGCATACATATCCATATACATTACACATGTTAGCGACATACATTGCGCAGATTATCTGCATTCCCTTTAACCAAAGTGTACCAAAGTTTACATTGCCTGTTTCCCAAGTGCCGACTCGGAAAAGGCGTATAACCAAAGTTTACCTAAGTTTTGATTGTTTCCCGTCGGCAAATCCATACCACAAATAAAATTTATTCCAAGTGCCGACGCGGAAAAGGCGTTTTATTTTCCATCAATGTTTTAATAATATTATATTAATAAATAAATATATTATATAATATAATAAATAATATTAAGAACAAATTTTATGTCTAAACTCCAAATAATACATACATATTCACATACACACAGTCGCGACTTACATAGACTTGCCAAGTGCAAGTTCTTTCGTCTCCTCTTTGTTCTTTATTGCCCTGACAAAAACCGGCGCATAGCGACGAGAGAATACCCTACAATCGAAATATAAAATACAAAATTTAAAAAAAAAAAAAAAACTGACCCGATTATTTAATAATTATTTAAGCCAAATAATAATTTTTTTACAAGCTATTTCTGGCTCCTATTTCTGGTTCCTAAATTAAAATAATAAAATTGTCGCGATTTTTTCGTTGTGGTCCTAAATCCGGTAGCTATTTTTATAAATTCAAGTTTATAGCTATTTTCTATATATTAGCTATTCTTTTTCGGGATTTCCAGTCGGTAGCGATTTTTATAAATCCTTGGCTATTATCCAGACTCCAGCTGGTAGCTATTTTTTTTTAGCTATTTTTCCAGAAATTGCAATTCATAGTTTTTTTATAAATTTGAGCTACTCTTTTTTCTAGACTCCAATATAGCTATATCTTCTTGTGGACTTCACTCTAGCTGTTGCTTTTTTGTGAATCCTCCCAGCTATTTTTTCACACTGAATTTTAGCTATATGCAATCCGGTAGCTATTTTTTATAAATTCAAGTTTATAGCTATTTTCTATATATTAGCTATTCTTTTTCGGGATTTCCAGTCGGTAGCGATTTTTATAAATCCTTGGCTATTATCCAGACTCCAGCTGGTAGCTATTTTTTTTTAGCTATTTTTCCATAAATTGCAATTCATAGTTTTTTTTATAAATTTGAGCTACTTTTTTTTCTAGACTCCAATATAGCTATATCTTCTTGTGGACTTCACTCTAGCTGTTGCTTTTTTGTGAATCCTCCCAGCTATTTTTTCACACTGAATTTTAGCTATATGCAATCCGGTAGCTATTTTTTATAAATTCAAGTTTATAGCTATTTTCTATATATTAGCTATTCTTTTTCGGGATTTCCAGTCGGTAGCGATTTTTATAAATCCTTGGCTATTATCCAGACTCCAGCTGGTAGCTATTTTTTTTGCTATTTTTTTTCCAGAAATTGCAATTCATAGTTTTTTTTATAAATTTGAGCTACTGTTTTTTCTAGACTCCAATATAGCTATATCTTCTTGTGGACTTCACTCTAGCTGTTGCTTTTTTGTGAATCCTCCTAGCTATTGTTTCACACTGAATTTTAGCTATATGAAATCCGGTAGCTATTTTTTATAAATTCAAGTTTATAGCTATTTTCTATATATTAGCTATTCTTTTTCGGGATTTCCAGTCGGTAGCGATTTTTATAAATCCTTGGCTATTATCCAGACTCCAGCTGGTAGCTATTTTTTTTTAGCTATTTTTCCAGAAATTGCAATTCATAGTTTTTTTATAAATTTGAGCTACTCTTTTTTCTAGACTCCAATATAGCTATATCTTCTTGTGGACTTCACTCTAGCTGTTGCTTTTTTGTGAATCCTCCTAGCTATTTTTTCACACTGAATTTTAACTATATGAAATCCGGTAGCTATTTTTTATAAATTCAAGTTTATAGCTATTTTCTATATATTAGCTATTCTTTTTCGGGATTTCCAGTCGGTAGCGATTTTTATAAATCCTTGGCTATTATCCAGACTCCAGCTGGTAGCTATTTTTTAAGCTATTTTTTCAGAAATTGCAATAAACTGAATTTTAGCTATATTGTGCTTCAATTTAAGCTTTTTTCCAGTTGATTTAAGATCTATTGGGGCCTTATTTCACAAAAATTGGGATTTTTTTTTCCTTCGTGCTCCAATCTCCAGATCCCAATTGCAACTTTCTCCCGAATTCCGACGGGATCCTTTGTCCATCCAGATTTGGATGCCCTCTGGGTCTGGTTCCTTTTCAATTCCACATTTTTTTTGCGGCGTGCAGGCCTTCTTGACTTCCTTCTCTTAGGGCATAGCTGAGCATGCCCCTAGAGGGAGACAAGAAAAAGACACCCGCACCTGGAAAAGAACAAAAGTTCAACCCGCAATCTCCGATATCCACTCGCGGTAGGCCAGCACACAAGTCCGTTAGTCCCAGGGTCAAAACCGCGACTCCCACTCCGAAACCAAAGGTTTTGCCATCGACCAGTTCGAAGACAACTCCTAGGTTGGTCATTTCCCGACCAGTGACGCGAGCGTCTAGTGAGTCTTCTCTATCGAGAAAATCCGAGAGTCCCTCCGCTGTCGGGACTGATTTCCTCCGCGTCACACGCTCTACCACAAAGAGAATGGCATCCTCTGAGCAGCCGACGCCCGCAAACGCAGCGTTGCATAAATTCATCGCCGTCAGCGATCGCGTAAGCCTTTTCGAAGCGAATATCAACACTCCAGATCAAGCCTCTCCGTCCCTACACACGTTACAAGTCCGTCTGCAACAGGTGCGAGCCTTATGGGACAAAGTGGAAAGAGAGTACGAAACATGCTCTGACCTAATGGCCCAAGAAGGATCCCTCGACACAGTGCGTATTCTCCAGGCCAAATATGACTACTGCTACTCAGTATACGAGTCATGTGCAGCACAAATTGGCGAAACAATCGACAGAGCAACGCCTCAAGTCGCGCAAGCACCCTCTCAGCCGCTAATTTCGTCCGGCTGCCGCTTACCTCCATGCGACATGGAAGTCTTCCATGGCGACTACCTCCGATGGCCCACTTTCCGGGACCTATTCACGGCAATTTACGTAAACAACCCCAGGCTGACTCCGGTCGAGAAGCTATTCCATCTCCTCACGAAAACAAGTGGCGAAGCAAAAGCCATCGTGGCGAAATCTCCTCTCACGAATGATGGTTTTGCTTCGGCGTGGGAGGCGCTGCGAGATCGGTTCCAAAACAAGCGACTTTTAGTCAACAGCCAGCTCAAGCTCCTTTTTAACTTGAGTTCAATTTCGCAAGAATCTGGTCATGCTTTAAAAGAGCTACAATCCACGATTCAGGGGTGTTTAACAGCACCAGCGCATTCCCAGGTATCCACAGAAAACTGGGATTGTCTCTTGGTTTTCCTTTTCGCGAGCAAACTGCCCAAGCAGACCCTGTCCTTATGGGAACAGTCGCTAACTACCAAATCCGAGATCCCAGCTTGGGAAGAAATGAATGCCTTCCTGAGCGAAAGGTATCGGACATTGGAAGCCATCGAAGATATGAAACCGACTCAGGCAGTTCCAAAAAGGCTTCAATCCTTCGAGGCAAAGGTCAGCACCAAACAGAAAGGGTGTGACTTATGTTCTAAGGAGAACCATCCGGTACGATTGTGCCCGCGTTTTCTTCAAATGTCTGTTGACTCGCGCTCCGGATATATAAAAAAGAAGCAGCTATGTCTGAATTGTTTTGCCAGAGGTCACCAGCTACGTGACTGCACAAGCACACACAGCTGCTTTACATGTAAGGGCAGGCACCATACGCTGCTGCATCGCAGCCCCCCAAATTCCGAAAATGCGAGTTCCTCAACCTCGCCCCCTACACAGCAACTTCCGAGACCCTCTAGCAGAAATGCATCGGCAAGCACCTCAGCGGTGCAAACTTTCTTCGCGTCCGGCACTTCAGCCGTCCTACTGAGCACAGCGATGATTGACGTGTGCCATTTGGGGACGAACTACCGAGCCCGAGCCTTAATCGACTCGGGATCCGAGGCGACGTTCATTTCAGAACGCCTGTTCAACCTCATCAAGTTGCCATTCCGCAACACCCAGACCCAAGTCTCCGGGTTAAACCATTCGGTCTCCGCGAAATCCTCGAAGCTGTGTCACTTCGGGATTCGCGCTCCTACTAAGCCAGGTCTACAGTTAGACACTGAAGCGTACGTCCTTCCGGAGCTCTCAGGCAAACTGCCCTCCTATCCGATCCCTCGGAATTCTTTGAAGGAACTGCCCGCACTCCGCTGGGCAGATCCTACCTTTTTTGAGAGCTCTCAAATTGATGTACTGATCGGGGCTGACATTCTACCATCCATAATGATGGATGGCACCCGACAAAATATTTGCGGCTCGCTCCTGGGCCAAGAAACTATTTTCGGGTGGGTGCTAACGGGGCCAATTTCCAAGGGTAAGCCGAAACGGGTCGCATCCTTCACGACCCAAGTGCACCAAACAGGCGACCCTGATTCGCTCGACACGCTTCTCAGCAAGTTCTGGGAGGTGGAGGATCTACCAGTAAAGATGGTAAAAGAGTCGGACTCCTATTGTGAAAGGAACTTCCTCCAAACAACAACAAAAGACGCAAGCGGGAGGTACGTGGTGACGCTCCCGTTCCGGGATCCCGAGAATACCGGATCCGATTTAGGATATTCAAGGTCCATTGCGTTAGCTCAGTTTCTTAGAAACGAAAATAGTTTAAAAAGAGACTATTGGCTTTTTTGGCTGTAACTTGACTAAAAATGGTCAGAGAGCAAAAAGGAATACCATTTTGTACTCCTTACAACCAATACTAACAACCCCTTTCACTTTTAAACTGATTTTGTAAAATTAATTTTTGGCCAAATTTTCGAATTTTTTGTAAGGGGTACCATAATCAAAATTTCCAAAAAATTGAAACCTCCTAGAATTCCAAAACTTGAATGCAATTCGATTGGGATTTAAGAAACAAACTCAACGAGGTATGACATTCCATATTTGAATAATTATTTCGAATGTTTTGATCAAAAAACCAAATATTTTTTTCACAAAAAATCTGGGAAAATATTTTTGGCAAAAAAATGAAATTTCAAATTGGCTTTTTTGGCTATGCTATAACTTGACTAAAAATGGTCTGTTCACGCCGGAAGGGCGCAAACAGTTGAGCGGTAGTGTAAGCGGCCAATGCTTGCACTCAAAGCTCCTCCACGGCTCGCAAGCACCGCTTCTCGCGCTCTCCTTCTCTCCTCTCGCTCCCCTCCCTTTCCGCAAGGTATTCACCTCTCCGCGGTCCCGCGGTATTTCCACTGTTAGTGTTAAGGTAGTCTTAATTTACAAGTGCGTGAATAAAGAACGAAAAGTTGAAGTCAACCCCGCGCGTTTTTAATTTCTGGAGGAATCCGCAGCAGCCGCAGCAACAACAACAACAAACATTTCCGCCCACTCCACTTCATGGTCAAAGAGCAAAAAGGAGTACCATTTTGTACTCCTTACAACCAATACTAACAACCCCTTTCACTTTTAAACTGATTTTGTAAAATTAATTTTTGGCCAAATTTTCGAATTTTTTGTAAGGGGTACCATAATCAAAATTTACAAAAAATTGAAACCTCCTAGAATTCCAAAACTTGAATGCAATTCGATTGGGATTTAAGAAACAAACTCAACATGGTATGACATTCCATATTTGGGTAATTATTTCGAATGTTTTGATCAAAAAACCAAATATTTTTTTCACAAAAAATCTGGGAAAATATTTTTGGCAAAAAAATGAAATTTCAAATTGGCTTTTTTGGCTATAACTTGACTAAAAATGCTCAGAGAGCAAAAATGAGTACCATTTTGTACTCCTACCATCATAAAAATTTGCAAAAAATTTAAACCTCCTAGAATTCCAAAACTTGAATGCAATTCGATTGGAATTTAAGAAACAAACTCAACGAGGTATGACATTCAATATTTGGACAATTATTTCGAATGTTTTGATCAAAAAACAAAATATTTTTTTCACAAAAAATCTGGGAAAATATTTTTGGGAAAAAAAATGAAATTTCAAATTGGCTTTTTTGGCTATTACTTGACTAAAAATGGTCAGAGAGCAAAAAGGAGTACCATTTTGTACTCCTTACAACCAATACTAACAACCCCTTTCACTTTTAAACTGATTTTGTAAAATTAATTTTTGGCCAAATTTTCGAATTTTTGTAAGGGGTATTATCTTCAAAATTTGCAAAAAATTGAAACCTCCTAGAATTCCAAAACTTGAATGCAATTCGATTGGGATTTAAAAACAAACTCAACGAGGTATGACATTCCATATTTGGGTAATTATTTCGAATGTTTTGATCAAAAAACCAAATATTTTTTTCACAAACAATCTGGGAAAATATTTTTGGCAAAAAAATTAAATTTCAAATTGGCTTTTTTGGCTATAACTTGACTAAAAATGGTCAGAGAGCAAAAAGGAGTACCATTTTGTACTCCTACCATCATCAAAATTTGCAAAAAATTGAAACCTCCTTAAATTCCAAAACTTGAATGCAATTCGATTGGGATTTAAGAAACAAACTCAACGAGGTATGACATTCCATATTTGGGTAATTATTTCGAATGATTTGATCAAAAAACTCAATATTTTTTTCACAAAAATCTGGGAAAATATTTTTGGCAAAAAAAATGAAATTTCAAATTGGCTTTTTTGGCTATAACTTGACTAAAAATGGTCAGAGAGCAAAAAGGAGTACCATTTTGTACTCCTTACATCCAATACTAACAACCCCTTTCACTTTTAAACTGATTTTGTAAAATTAATTTTTGGCCAAATTTTCGAATTTTTGTAAGGGGTATCATCTTCAAAATTTGCAAAAAATTGAAACCTCCTAGAATTCCAAAACTTGAATGCAATTCGATTGGGATTTAAGAAACAAACTCAACGAGGTATGACATTCCATATTTGGGTAATTATTTCGAATGTTTTGATCAAAAAACCAAATATTTTTTTCACAAAAAATCTGGGAAAATATTTTTGGCAAAAAAATTAAATTTCAAATTGTCTTTTTTGGCTATAACTTGACTAAAAATGGTCAGAGAGCAAAAAGGAGTACCATTTTGTACTCCTACCATCATCAAAATTTGCAAAAAATTGAAACCTCCTAGAATTCCAAAACTTGAATGCAATTCGATTGGGATTTAAGAAACAGACTCAACGAGGTATGACATTCCATATTTGGGTAATTATTTCGAATGTTTTGATCAAAAAACCAAATATTTTTTTCACAAAAAATCTGGGAAAATATTTTTGGCAAAGAAATAAAATTTCAAATTGGCTTTTTTGGCTATAACTTGACTAAAAATGGTCAGAGAGCAAAAAGGAGTACCATTTTGTACTCCTTACAACCAATACTAACAACCCCTTTCACTTTTAAACTGATTTTGTAAAATTAATTTTTGTCCAAATTTCGAATTTTTTGTAAGGGGTACCATTATCAAAATTTGCAAAAAATTGAAACCTCCTAGAATTCCAAAACTTGAATGCAATTCGATCGGGATTTAAGAAACAAACTCAACGAGGTATGACATTCCATATTTGGGTAATTATTTCGAATGATTTGATCAAAAAACTCAATATTTTTTTCACAATAAATCTGGGAAAATATTTTTGGCAAAAAAATGAAATTTCAAATTGGCTCTTTTGGCTATAACTTGACTAAAAATGGTCAGAGAGCAAAAAGGAGTACAATTTTGTACTCCTTACAACCAATACTAACAACCCCTTTCACTTTTAAACTGATTTTGTAAAATTAATTTTTGTCCAAATTTTCGAATTTTTTGTAATCATCAAAATTTGCAAAAAATTGAAACCTCCTAGAATTCCAAAACTTGAATGCAATTCGATTGGGATTTAAGAAACAAACTCAACGAGGTATAACATTCCATATTTGGGTAATTATTTCGAATGTTTTGATCAAAAAACCAAATATTTTTTTCACAAAAAATCTGGGAAAATATTTTTGGCAAAAAAATGAAATTTCAAATTGCCTTTATTGGCTATAACTTGACTAAAAATGGTCAGAGAGCAAAAAGGAATACCATTTTGTACTCCTACCATCATAAAAATTTGCAAAAAATTTAAACCTCCTAGAATTCCAAAACTTGAATGCAATTCGATTGGGATTTAAGAAACAAACTCAACGAGGTATGACATTCCATATTTGGACAATTATTTCGAATGTTTTGATCAAAAAACCAAATATTTTTTTCACAAAAAATCTGGGAAAATATTTTTGGCAAAAAAATGAAATTTCAAATTGGCTTTTTTGGCTATAACTTGACTAAAAATGGTCAGAGAGCAAAAAGGAGTACCATTCTGTACTCCTTACAACCAATACTAACAACCCCTTTCACTTTTAAACTGATTTTGTAAAATTAATTTTTGGCCAAATTTTCGAATTTTTTGTAAGGTACCATCATCAAAATTTGCAAAAAATTGAAACCTCCTAGAATTCCAAAACTTGAATGCAATTCGATTGGGATTTAAGAAACAGACTCAACGAGGTATGACATTCCATATTTGGGTAATTATTTCGAATGTTTTGATCAAAAACCAAATATTTTTTTCACAAAAAATCTGGGAAAATATTTTTGGCAAAGAAATAAAATTTCAAATTGGCTTTTTTGGCTATAACTTGACTAAAAATGGTCAGAGAGCAAAAAGGAGTACCATTTTGTACTCCTTACAACCAATACTAACAACCCCTTTCACTTTAAACTGATTTTGTAAAATTAATTTTTGTCCAAATTTCGAATTTTTTGTAAGGGGTACCATTATCAAAATTTGCAAAAAATTGAAACCTCCTAGAATTCCAAAACTTGAATGCAATTCGATCGGGATTTAAGAAACAAACTCAACGAGGTATGACATTCCATATTTGGGTAATTATTTCGAATGATTTGATCAAAAAACTCAATATTTTTTTCACAATAAATCTGGGAAAATATTTTTGGCAAAAAAATGAAATTTCAAATTGGCTCTTTTGGCTATAACTTGACTAAAAATGGTCAGAGAGCAAAAAGGAGTACATTTTGTACTCCTTACAACCAATACTAACAACCCCTTTCACTTTTAAACTGATTTTGTAAAATTAATTTTTGTCCAAATTTTCGAATTTTTTGTAATCATCAAAATTTGCA
>NW_025416853.1:0-21441 GCF_016746395.2 Drosophila simulans
AAGTTCGAACAGAACAAGTTCGAACAGAACATGTACGTACTCGGTAACGTACGGTCCCGTACTGGATCCCGTACTCGGTCCCGTACTCCGTCCCGTTCTCGGTCCCGTACTCGGTCCAGTACTCGGTCCCGTACTCGGTCCGTACTCGGTCCCGTACTCGGTCCCGTACTCGGTCCCGTACTCGGTCCCGTACTCGGTCCCGTACTCGGTCCCGTACTCGGTCCCGTACTCGGTCCCGTACTCGGTCCCGTACTCGGTCCCGTACTCGGTCCCGTACTCGGTCCCGTACTCGGTCCCGTACTCGGTCCAGTACTCGGTCCCGTACTCGGTCCAGTACTCGGTCCCGTACTCGGTCCCGTTCTCGGTCCCGTACTCGGTCCCGTTCTCGGTCCAGTACTCGGTCCCGTACTCGGTCCAGTACTCGGTCCCGTACTCGGTCCCGTTCTCGGTCCCGTACTCGGTCCCGTACTCGGTCCGTACTCCGTCCGGTACTCGGTCCGGTACTCGGTCCGGTACTCGGTCCGTCTCGTCCCGTACTCGGTCCCGTTCTCGGTCCAGTACTCGGTCCCGTACTCGGTCCAGTACTCGGTCCCGTACTCGGTCCCGTCTCGGTCCCGTACTCGGTCCCGTACTCGGTCCCGTACTCGGTCCAGTACTCGGTCCCGTACTCGGTCCCGTACTCGGTCCCGTACTCGTCCCCGTACTCGGTCCCGTACTCGGTCCCGTACTCGGTCCCGTACTCGGTCCCGTACTCGGTCCCGTACTCGGTCCCGTACTCGGTCCGTACTCGGTCCCGTACTCGGTCCCGTACTCGTCCCGTACTCGGTCCCGTACTCGGTCCCGTACTCGTCCCGTACTCGGTCCCGTACTCGGTCCCGTACTCGGTCCCGTACTCGGTCCCGTACTCGGTCCGTACTCGGTCCCGTACTCGGTCCCGTACTCGGTCCCGTACTCGGTCCCGTACTCGGTCCCGTACTCGGTCCCGTACTCGGTCCCGTACTCCGTCCCGTACTCGGTCCCGTACCGTCCCGTACTCGGTCCCGTACTCGGTCCCGTACTCGGTCCCGTACTCGGTCCCGTACTCGGTCCCGTACTCGGTACCGTAATCGGTCCCATACTTGGTCCCGTACTCGTCCCCGTACTCGGTCCCGTACTCGGTCCCGAACTCGGTCCCGTACTCGGTCCCGTACTCGGTCCCGTACTCGGTCCCGTACTCGGTCCCATACTTGTTCCCGTACTCGGTGCCGTACTCGGTCCTGTACTCGGTCCAGAACATGAACATGTTCGAACAGGACGTGTTCGAACAGGATAATTCGAACAGGACATGTTCGAACAGAATATCTTCGAACAGAACATGTTCGAACAGAACAAGTTCGAAATGAACATGTTCGAACAGAACATGTTCGAACAGAACATAATCTAACAGAACATGTTCAAACAGAACATAATCGAACAGAACATGTTCGAACAGAACATGTTCGAACAGAACATGTTCGAAAAGAACATGTTTGAACAGAACATATTCGAACAAAACATGTTCGAACAGAACATGTTCAAACAGAACATGTTCGAACAGAACATGTTCGAACAGAACATGTTCGAACAGAACATGTTCGAACAGAACATGTTTGAACAGAACATGTTCGAACAGAACAGAACAATTTCGAACAGAACACGTTCGAACAGAAAATGTTTGAACAGAACATGTTCGAACAAAACATGTTGGAACTGAACATGTTGGAGCAGAACAAGTTCGAACAGAACAAGTTCGAACAGAACATGTTCGAACAGAACATAATCTAACAGAACATGTTCGAACAGAACATGTTCGAACAGAACATGTTCGAACAGAACATGTTCGAACAGAACATGTTCGAACAGAACATGTTCGAACAGAACATGTTCGAAAAGAACATGTTTGAACAGAACATATTCGAACAAAACATGTTCGAACAGAACATGTTCAAACAGAACATGTTCGAACAGAACATGTTCGAACAGAACATGTTCGAACAGAACATGTTCGAACAGAACATGTTCGAACAGAACATGTTCGAACAGAACAGAACAATTTCGAACAGAACACGTTCGAACAGAAAATGTTTGAACAGAACATGTTCGAACAAAACATGTTGGAACTGAACATGTTGGAACAGAACATTTTCGAACAGAACATGTTCGACCAGAACATGTTCGAACAGAACATGTTCGAACAGAACAAATTCGAACAGAACATGTTCGAACAGAAAAGAACAAATTCGGACAGAACACGTTCGAACAGAAAATGTTTGAACAGAAAATGTTCGAACAGAACATGTTTGAACAGAACATGTTCGAACAGAACATGTTCGAACATAACATGTTCGAACAAAACATGTTCGAACTGAGCATGTTGGAACAGAACAAGTTCGAACAGAACAAGTTCAAACAGAACATGTACGTACTCGGTAACGTACGGTCCCGTACTGGATCCCGTACTCGGTCCCGTACTCCGTCCCGTACTCGGTCCTGTACTCGGTCCAGTACTCGGTCCCGTACTCGGTCCCATACTCGGTCCCGTACTCGGTCCCGTACTCGGACCGGTACTCGGTCCGGTACTCGGTTCCGTACTTGGTCCCGTACTCGGTCCCGTACTCGGTCCCGTACTCGGTCCCGTACTCGGTCCCGTACTCGGTCCCGTACTCGGTCCCGTACTCGGTCCAATACTCGGTCCAATACTCGGTCCCGTACTCGGTCCGTACTCGGTCCGTACTCCGTCCCGTACTCCGTCCCGTACTCTTTCCTGTACTCGGTCCGGTACTCGGTCCCGTACTCGGTCGCGTACTCGGTCGCGAACTTGGTCCCATACTCGGTCCCGTACTTGGTCCCGTACTCGGTACCGTACTCGGTCCCGTACTCGGTCCCGTACTCGGTCCCGTACTCGGTCCCGTACTCGGTCCCGTACTCGGTCCCGTACTCGGTCCCGTACTCGGTCCCATACTCGGTCCAATACTCGGTCCCGTACTCGGTCCCGTACTCGGTCCGTACTCGGTCCGTACTCCGTCCCGTACTCCGTCCCGTACTCTTTCCTGTACTCGGTCCGGTACTCGGTCCCGTACTCGGTCGCGTACTCGGTCGCGAACTTGGTCCCATACTCGGTCCCGTACTTGGTCCCGTACTCGGTACCGTAATCGGTCCCATACTTGGTCCCGTACTCGGTCCCGTACTCTGTCCCGTACTCGGTCCGGTACTCGGTCCGGTACTCGGTCCGGTACTCGGTCCCATACTCGGTCCCATACTCGGTCCCGTACGGTCCCGTGCTGGGTCCCGTAGTCGGTCCCGTACTTGGTCCCGTACTCGGTCCCGTACTAGGTCCCGTACTCGGTCCCATACTTGGTCCCGTACTCGGTCCCGTACTCGGTCCTGTACTCGGTCCTGTACTCGGTCCCGTACTCGGTCCCGTACTCGGTCCCGTACTTGGTCCGGGATTCGGTCCCATATTTGGTCCCGTACTCGGTTCCGTACTCGCTCCTGTACTCGGTCCAGAACATGAACATGTTTGATCAGGACGTGTTGGAACAGGACATGTTCGAACAGGACATGTTCGAACAGAATATCTTCAAACAGAAGATGTTCGAACAGAACAAGTTCGAACTGAATATGTTCGAACAGAACATGTTTGAACAGAACATAATCGAACAGAACATGTTCGAACAGAACATGTTCGAACAGAACATGTTCGAACAGAACATGTTCGAACAGAACATGTTCGAACAGAACATAATCGAACAGAACATGTTCGAACAAAACATGTTCAAACAAAACATGTTCGAACAGAATATGTTCGAACAGAACATGTTCGAACAGAACATAATCGAACAGAACATGTTCGAACAGAACATGTTCGAACAGAACATAATCGAACAGAACAAGTTCGAACAGAACATAATCGAACAGAACATGTTCGAACAAAACATGTTCAAACAAAACATGTTCGAACAGAACATGTTCGAACAGAACATGTTCGAACAGAACATGTTCGAACAGAACATGTTCGAACAGAACATGTTCGAACAGAGCATGTTCGAACAGAACATGTTCGAACAGAACATGTTCGAACAGAACATGTTCGAACAGAACATGTTCGAACAGAACATGTTCGAACAGAACATGTTCGAACAGAACATGTTCGAACAAAACATGTTCGAACAAAACATTTTCGAACAAAACATGTTCGAACTGAACATGTTCGAACAAAACATGTTCGAACTGAACATGTTCGAACAAAACATGTTCGAACTGAACATAATGGAACAGAACAAGTTCGAACAGAACATGTACGTACTCGGTCCCGTACTCGGTCCCATACTTGGTCCCGTACTCGGTGCCGTACTTGGTCCTGTACCCGGTCCAGTACTCGGTCCAGTACTCGGTCCCGCACTCGGTGCCGTACTCGGTCCCGTACTCGGTCCCGTACCCGGTCCCGTACTCGGTCCAATACTCGGTCCCATACTCGGTCCAATACTCGGTCCCATACTCGGTCCAATACTCGGTCCCGTACTCGGTGCCGTACTCGGTCCCGTACTCGGTCCCGTACTCGGTGCCGTACTCGGTCCCGTACTCGGTGCCGTACTCGGTCCCGTACTCGGTCCCGTACTCGGTCCCGTACTCGGTCCCGTACTCGGTCCCGTACTCGGTCCAATACTCGGTCCCATACTCGGTCCAATACTCGGTCCCGTACTCGGTCCCGGACTCGGTCCCATACTTGATCCCGTACTCGGTCCTGTACTCGGTCCAGAACATGAACATGTTCGATCAGGAAGTTTTGGAACAGGACATGTTCGAACAGAATATCTTCAAACAGAAGATGTTCGAACAGAACAAGTTCGAATTGAACATGTTCGAACAGAACATGTTTGAACAGAACATAATCGAACAGAACATGTTCGAACAGAACATGTTCGAACAGAACATAATCGAACAGAACAAGTTCGAACAGAACATAATCGAACAGAACATGTTCGAACAAAACATGTTCAAACATGTTCCGTACTCGGTCCCGTACTCCGTCCCGTTCTCGGTTCTGTACTCGGTCCAGTACTCGGTCCCGTACTCGGTGCCGTACTCGGTCCCGTACTCGGTCCCGTACTCGGTCCCGTACTCGGTCCAATACTCGGTCCCATACTCGGTCCAATACTCGGTCCCGTACTCGGTCCTGTACTCGGTCCAGAACATGAACATGTTCGATCAGGAAGTTTTGGAACAGGACATGTTCGAACAGAATATCTTCAAACAGAAGATGTTCGAACAGAACAAGTTCGAAATGAACATGTTCGAACAGAACATGTTTGAACAGAACATAATCGAACAGAACATGTTCGAACAGAACAAGTTCGAACAGAATATAATCGAACAGAACATGTTCGAACAAAACATGTTCAAACAAAACATGTTCGAACAGAACATGGTCGAACAGAACATGTACGTACTCGGTAACGTACGGTCCCGTACTGGATCCCGTACTCGGTCCCGTACTCGGTCCCGTACTCGGTCCCGTACTCGTTACTCGGTCCAATACTCGGTCCCATACTCGGTCCAATACTCGGTGCCGTACTCGGTCCCGTACTCGGTCCCGTACTCGGTCCCGTACTCGGTCCCGTACTCGGTCCCGTACTCGGTCCCGTACTCGGTCCCGTAGTCGGTCCAATACTCGCTCCCGTACTCGGTCCCGTACTCGGTCCCGTACTCGGTCCCGTAATCGGTCCCGGACTCGGTCCCACACATGGTCCCGTACTCGGTTCCGTACTCGGTCCTGTACTCAGTCCAGAACATGAACATGTTCGATCAGGACGTGTTCGAAGAGGACATGTTCGAACAGGACATGTTCGAACAAAACATGTTCGAACAGAACATGTTTGAACAGATTATGTCCTGTACTCTCTCCCGTACTCGGTCCCATACTCGGTCCCGTACGGTCCCGTGCTTGGTTCCGTAGTCGGTCCCGTACTTGGTCCCGTACTCGGTCCCGTACTAGGTCCCGTACTCGGTCCCATACTTGGTCCCGTACTCGGTCCTGTACTCGGTCCAGTACTCGGTCCCATACTCGGTCCCGTACTCGGTCCCGTACTCGGTCCCGTACTCGGTCCCGTACTCGGTCCCGTAGTCGGTCCCGTACTCGTTCCCGTACTCGGTCCCGTACTCGGTCCCGGACTCGGTCCCACACTTGGTCCCGTACTCGGTTCCGTACTCGGTCCTCTACTCGGTCCAGAACATGAACATGTTCGATCAGGACGTGTTCGAAGAGGACATGTTCGAACAGGACATGTTCGAACAAAACATGTTCGAACAGAACATGTTTGAACAGATTATGTCCTGTACTCTCTCCCGTACTCGATCCCATACTCGGTCCCGTACGGTACCGTGCTTGGTCCCGTACGGTCCCGTGCTTGGTCCCGTAGTCGGTCCCGTACTTGGTCCCGTACTCGGTCCCGTACTAGGTCCCGTACTCGGTCCCATACTTGGTCCCGTACTCGGTCCCGTACTCGGTCCCGTACTCGGTCCCGTACTCGGTCCCGTACTCGGTCCCGTACTCGGTCCCGTACTCGGTCCCGTACTCGGTCCCGTACTCGGTCTCGTGCTCGGTCCCGGACTCGGTCCCATACTTGGTCCCGTACTCGGTTCCGTACTCGGTCCTGTACTCGGTCCAGAACATGAACATGTTCGATCAGGACGTGTTCGAAGAGGACATGTTCGAACAGAATATCTTCAAACAGAAGATGTTCGAAGTGAACAAGTTCGAAATGAACATGTTCGAACAGAACATGTTTGAACCGAACATAATCTAACAGAACATGTTCGAACAGAACATGTTCGAACAGAACAAATTCGAACAGATTATGTTCGAACAGAACATGTTCGAACAGAACATGTTCGAACAAAACGTGTTCGAACTGAACATAATGGAACAGAACAAGTTCGAACAGAACAAGTTCGAACAGAACATGTACGTACTCGGTCCCGTACTCCGGTCCCGTACTCGGTCCAATACTCGGTCCCGTACTCGGTCCAATACTCAACCCGTACTCGGTCCATTCTCCGTCCCGTACTCCGTCCCGTACTCCGTCCCGTACTCCGTCCCGTACTCGGTCCGGTACTCGGTCCGCTACTCGGTTCCGTACTTGGTCCCGTACTCGGTCCAATACTTGGTCCCGTACTCGGTCCCGTACTCTGTCCCGTACTCGGTCCGGTACTCGCTCCGGTACTCGGTCCCGTACTCGGTCCCGTAATCGGTCCCACACTTTGTCCCGTACTCGGTCCTGTACTCGGTGCCGTACTCGGTCCCGCACTCGGAGCCGTACTCGGTCCCGTACTCGGTCCCATACTCGGTCTAGTACTTGGTCCCGTACTTGGTCCCGTACTCGGTCCGGTACTCGGTCCCATACTCGGTCCCGTTCTGTCCCGTGCTTGGTCCCGTAGTCGGTGCCGTACTTGGTCCCGTACTCGGTCCCGTACTAGGTCCCGTACTCGGTCCCATACTTGGTCCCGTACTCGGTCCCGTACTCGGTCCTGTACTCGGTCCAGTACTCGGTCCCGTACTCGGTCCCGTACTCGGTCCCGTACTCGGTCCCGTACTCGGTCCCGTACTCGGTCCCGTACTCCGTCCCGTACTCGGTCTTGTACTCGGTCCAGAACATGAACATGTTCGATCAGGACGTGTTGGAACAGAACATGTTCGAACAGAACATGTTTGAACAGAATACCTTCAAACAGAAGATGTTCGAACAGAACAGAACCATTTCGAACAGAACACATTCGAACAAAACATGTTCGAACAGAACATGTTCGAACAGAACATGTCCTGTACTCGGTCCCGTACTAGCTCCCGTACTCGGTCCCATACTTGGTCCCGTACTCGGTCCCGTACTCGGTCCAGTACTCGTCCCCGTTCTCGGTCCCGTACTCGGTCCCGTACTTGGTCCCGTACTAGCTCCCGTACTCGGTCCCATACTTGGTCCCGTACTCGGTGCCGTACTCGGTCCCGTACTCGGAGCCGTACTCGGTCCCGTACTCGGTCCCGTACTCTCTCCCGTACTCGGTCCCATTCTCGGTCCCGTACGGTCCCGTGCTTGGTCCCGTAGTCGGTCCCGTACTTGGTCCCGTACTCGGTCCCGTACTAGGTCCCGTACTCGGTCCCATACTTGGTCCCGTACTCGGTGCTGTACTCGGTCCAGTACTCGGTCCCGTACTCGGTCCCGTACTCGGTCCCGGACTCGGTCCCATACTTGGTGCCGTACTCGGTTCCGTACTCGGTCCTGTACTCGGTCCAGAACATGAACATGTTCGATCAGGACGTGTTCGAACAGGACATGTTCGAACAGGACATGTTCGAACAGAATATCTTCAAACAGAAGATGTTCGAACAGAACAAGTTCGAAATGAACATGTTCGAACAGAACATGTTCGAACAGAACATAATCTAACAGAACATGTTCGTACAGAACATGTTCGTACAGAACATGTTCGAACAGAACATGTTCGAACAGAACATGTTCGAACAGAACATGTTCGAACAGAACATGTTCGAACAGAACATGTTCGAACAGAACATGTTCGAACAGAACATGTTCGAACAGAACAAATTCGAACAGAACAAATTCGAACAGATTATGTTCGAACAGAACAGAACATGTTCGAACAGAACAAATTCGAACAGATTATGTTCGAACAGAACAGAACAATTTCGAACAGAACACGTTCGAACAGAACATGTTCGAACAGAACATGTTCGAACAGAACATGTTCGAACAAAACATGTTCGAACAGAACATGTTCGAACAGAACATGTTCGAACAGAACATGTTCGAACAAAACATGTTCGAACTGAACATAATGGAACAGAACAAGTTCGAACAGAACATGTACGTACTCGGTCCCGTACGGTCCCGTACTCCGTCCCATACTCGTTCCCGTACTCGTACTCGAAGCTCAATCAGTGGTTTTCCCGAGCTATGTGTCGTCCAGGAGTTCAGCAGGATTGCAGCAGTCGCCGGGTGTTTATTCGCCATTCAGAGCAGGGGCTAAGCAATTCCGTGGTTAAGCGCCCTCGGGAGGAGGACTGCAATGCCGATGCCGACCTGACCATCGACCAAATGCTGGCCAAGTATGCCAACGAGAACTCCGAAGATGACTCCGACTTTGTGCCCAATGAGGAGGAGGAGGAGAGCAGCAGCAGTAACAGCAGCGGGGACAGCGAATCCGAATCCGGCTCCAGCGAAGGAAAAAGCAGCGGCGAGGTGGATGAGGTTGTCAGCCAGGCCAAGCATAAATCAGCTGGAGCGGTGGTGGAAAACGGAGTGTACAGAACAGAACATGTTCGAACAGAACATGTTCGAACAGAACATGTTCGAACAAAACATGTTCGAACTGAACATAATGGAACAGAACAAGTTCGAACAGAACATGTACGTACTCGGTCCCGTACGGTCCCGTACTCCGTCCCATACTCGTTCCCGTACTCGGTCCCGTACTCTGTCCCGTACTTGGTGCGGTACTCGGTTTCGTATTCGGTACCGTACTCGGTCCCGTACTCGGTCCCGTACTAGCTCCCGTACTCGGTCCCACACTTGGTCCCGTACTCGGTCCCGTACACGGTCCAGTACTCGTCCCCGTTCTCGGTGCCGTACTCGGTCCCGTACTCGATCCCGTACTCGGTCCCGTACTGGGTCCCGTACTCGGTCCAGTACTTGGTCCCGTACTTGGTCCCGTACTCGGTCGCGTACTCGGTCCCATACTTGGTCCCGTACTCGGTCCCGTAATCGGTCCCGTACTCTCTCCCTTACTCGGTCCCATTCTCGGTCCCGTACGGACCCGTGCTTGGTCCCGTAGTCTGTCCCGTACTTTGTCCCGTACTCGGTCCCGTACTATGTCCCGTACTCGGTCCCATACTTGGTCCCGTACTCGGTCCTGTACTCGGTCCAGTACTCGGTCCCGTACTCGGTCCCGTACTCGGTCCCGTACTCGGTCCCGTACTCGGTCCCGTACTCGGTCCCGTACTCGGTCCCGTACTCGGTCCCGTACTCGTCCCCGTACTCGGTCCCGTACTCGGTCCCATACTTGGTCCCGTACTCGGTCCCGTACTCGGTCCTGTACTCGGTCCAGAACATGAACATGTTCGATCAGGACATGTTCGAACAGGACATGTTCGAACAGAACATGTTCGAACAGAACATGTTCGAACAGAACATGTTCGAACAGAACATAATCGAACAGAACATGTTCGAACAGAACATGTTCGAACAAAACATGTTCAAACAAAACATGTTCGAACAGAACATGTTCGAACAGAACATGTTCGAACAGAACATGTTCGAACAGAACATGTTCGAACAGAACATGTTCGAACAGAACATGTTCGAACAGAAGATGTTCGAGCAGAACATGTTCGAACAGAACATGTTCGAACAGAACATGTTCGAACAGAACATGTTCGAACAGAACATGTTCGAACAGAATATGTTCGAACAGAACATGTTCGAACTGAACATAATGGAACAGAACAAGTTCGAACAGAACATGTTCGAACAGAACATAATCGAAAAGAACAAGTTCGAACAGAACATAATCGAACAGAACATGTTCGAACAAAACATGTTCAAACAAAACATGTTCGAACAGAACCTGTTCGAATAGAACATGTTCGAACAGAACATGTTCGAACAGAACATGTTCGAACAGAACATGTTCGAACAGAGCATGTTCGAACAGAACATGTTCGAACAGAACATGTTCGAACAGAACATGTTCGAACAGAACATGTTCGAACAGAACATGTTCGAACAGAACATGTTCGAACAGAACATGTTCGAACAAAACATGTTCGAACAAAACATTTTCGAACAAAACATGTTCGAACTGAACATGTTCGAACAAAACATGTTCGAACTGAACATGTTCGAACAAAACATGTTCGAACTGAACATAATGGAACAGAACAAGTTCGAACAGAACATGTACGTACTCGGTCCCGTACTCGGTCCCATACTTGGTCCCGTACTCGGTGCCGTACTTGGTCCTGTACCCGGTCCAGTACTCGGTCCCGTACTCGGTACCGTACTCGGTGCCGTACTCGGTCCCGTACTCGTCCCGTACTCGGTCCCGTACTCGGTCCCGTACTCGGTCCCGTACTCGGTCCCATACTTGGTCCCATACTTGGTCCGGTACTCGGTCCCGTACTCGGTGCCGTACTCGGTCCCGTACTCGGTCCCGTACTCGGTGCCGTACTCGGTCCCGTACTCGGTGCCGTACTCGGTCCCGTACTCGGTCCCGTACTCGGTCCCGTACTCGGTCCCGTACTCGGTCCCGTACTCGGTCCCATACTCGGTCCCATACTCGGTCCAATACTCGGTCCCGTACTCGGTCCCGTACTCGGTCCCATACTTGGTCCCGTACTCGTCCTGTACTCGGTCCAGAACATGAACATGTTCGATCAGGAAGTTTTGGAACAGGACATGTTCGAACAGAATATCTTCAAACAGAAGATGTTCGAACAGAACAAGTTCGAATTGAACATGTTCGAACAGAACATGTTTGAACAGAACATAATCGAACAGAACATGTTCGAACAGAACATGTTCGAACAGAACATAATCGAACAGAACAAGTTCGAACAGAACATAATCGAACAGAACATGTTCGAACAAAACATGTTCAAACATGTTCCGTACTCGGTCCCGTACTCCGTCCCGTTCTCGGTTCTGTACTCGGTCCAGTACTCGGTCCCGTACTCGGTCCGTACTCGGTCCCGTACTCGGTCCCGTACTCGGTCCCGTACTCGGTCCAATACTCGGTCCCATACTCGGTCCAATACTCGGTCCCGTACTCGGTCCTGTACTCGGTCCAGAACATGAACATGTTCGATCAGGAAGTTTTGGAACAGGACATGTTCGAACAGAATATCTTCAAACAGAAGATGTTCGAACAGAACAAGTTCGAAATGAACATGTTCGAACAGAACATGTTTGAACAGAACATAATCGAACAGAACATGTTCGAACAGAACAAGTTCGAACAGAATATAATCGAACAGAACATGTTCGAACAAAACATGTTCAAACAAAACATGTTCGAACAGAACATGGTCGAACAGAACATGTACGTACTCGGTAACGTACGGTCCCGTACTGGATCCCGTACTCGGTCCCGTACTCGGTCCCGTACTCGGTCCCGTACTCGGTCCCGTACTCGGTCCCGTACTCGGTCCAATACTCGGTCCCATACTCGGTCCAATACTCGGTGCCGTACTCGGTCCCGTACTCGGTCCCGTACTCGGTCCCGTACTCGGTCCCGTACTCGGTCCCGTACTCGGTCCCGTACTCGGTCCCGTAGTCGGTCCAATACTCGCTCCCGTACTCGGTCCCGTACTCGGTCCCGTACTCGGTCCCGTAATCGGTCCCGGACTCGGTCCCACACATGGTCCCGTACTCGGTTCCGTACTCGGTCCTGTACTCAGTCCAGAACATGAACATGTTCGATCAGGACGTGTTCGAAGAGGACATGTTCGAACAGGACATGTTCGAACAAAACATGTTCGAACAGAACATGTTTGAACAGATTATGTCCTGTACTCTCTCCCGTACTCGGTCCCATACTCGGTCCCGTACGGTCCCGTGCTTGGTTCCGTAGTCGGTCCCGTACTTGGTCCCGTACTCGGTCCCGTACTAGGTCCCGTACTCGGTCCCATACTTGGTCCCGTACTCGGTCCCGTACTCGGTCCCGTACTCGGTCCCGTACTCGGTCCCGTACTCGGTCCCGTACTCGGTCCCGTAGTCGGTCCAATACTCGCTCCCGTACTCGGTCCCGTACTCGGTCCCGTACTCGGTCCCGTAATCGGTCCCGGACTCGGTCCCACACATGGTCCCGTACTCGGTTCCGTACTCGGTCCTGTACTCAGTCCAGAACATGAACATGTTCGATCAGGACGTGTTCGAAGAGGACATGTTCGAACAGGACATGTTCGAACAAAACATGTTCGAACAGAACATGTTTGAACAGATTATGTCCTGTACTCTCTCCCGTACTCGGTCCCATACTCGGTCCCGTACGGTCCCGTGCTTGGTCCCGTAGTCGGTCCCGTACTTGGTCCCGTACTCGGTCCCGTACTAGTCCGTACTCGGTCCCATACTTGGTCCCGTACTCGGTCCTGTACTCGGTCCAGTACTCGGTCCCATACTCGGTCCCGTACTCGGTCCCGTACTCGGTCCCGTACTCGGTCCCGTACTCGGTCCCGTAGTCGGTCCCGTACTCGTTCCCGTACTCGGTCCCGTACTCGGTCCCGTACTCGGTCCCACACTTGGTCCCGTACTCGGTTCCGTACTCGGTCCTCTACTCGGTCCAGAACATGAACATGTTCGATCAGGACGTGTTCGAAGAGGACATGTTCGAACAGGACATGTTCGAACAAAACATGTTCGAACAGAACATGTTTGAACAGATTATGTCCTGTACTCTCTCCCGTACTCGATCCCATACTCGGTCCCGTACGGTACCGTGCTTGGTCCCGTACGGTCCCGTGCTTGGTCCCGTAGTCGGTCCCGTACTTGGTCCCGTACTCGGTCCCGTACTAGGTCCCGTACTCGGTCCCATACTTGGTCCCGTACTCGGTCCCGTACTCGGTCCCGTACTCGGTCCCGTACTCGGTCCCGTACTCGGTCCCGTACTCGGTCCCGTACTCGGTCCCGTACTCGGTCTCGTGCTCGGTCCCGGACTCGGTCCCATACTTGGTCCCGTACTCGGTTCCGTACTCGGTCCTGTACTCGGTCCAGAACATGAACATGTTCGATCAGGACGTGTTCGAAGAGGACATGTTCGAACAGAATATCTTCAAACAGAAGATGTTCGAAGTGAACAAGTTCGAAATGAACATGTTCGAACAGAACATGTTTGAACCGAACATAATCTAACAGAACATGTTCGAACAGAACATGTTCGAACAGAACAAATTCGAACAGATTATGTTCGAACAGAACATGTTCGAACAGAACATGTTCGAACAAAACGTGTTCGAACTGAACATAATGGAACAGAACAAGTTCGAACAGAACAAGTTCGAACAGAACATGTACGTACTCGGTCCCGTACTCGGTCCCGTACTCGGTCCAATACTCGGTCCCGTACTCGGTCCAATACTCGGTCCCGTACTCGGTCCATTCTCCGTCCCGTACTCCGTCCCGTACTCCGTCCCGTACTCCGTCCCGTACTCGGTCCGGTACTCGGTCCGCTACTCGGTTCCGAACTTGGTCCCGTACTCGGTCCAATACTTGGTCCCGTACTCGGTCCCGTACTCTGTCCCGTACTCGGTCCGGTACTCGCTCCGGTACTCGGTCCCGTACTCGGTCCCGTAATCGGTCCCACACTTTGTCCCGTACTCGGTCCTGTACTCGGTGCCGTACTCGGTCCCGCACTCGGAGCCGTACTCGGTCCCGTACTCGGTCCCATACTCGGTCTAGTACTTGGTCCCGTACTTGGTCCCGTACTCGGTCCGGTACTCGGTCCCATACTCGGTCCCGTTCTGTCCCGTGCTTGGTCCCGTAGTCGGTGCCGTACTTGGTCCCGTACTCGGTCCCGTACTAGGTCCCGTACTCGGTCCCATACTTGGTCCCGTACTCGGTCCCGTACTCGGTCCTGTACTCGGTCCAGTACTCGGTCCCGTACTCGGTCCCGTACTCGGTCCCGTACTCGGTCCCGGACTCGGTCCCGTACTTTGTGCCGTACTCGGTTCCGTACTCGGTCCTGTACTCGGTCCAGAACATGAACATGTTCGATCAGGACGTGTTCGAACAGAACATGTTCGAACAGGACATGTTCGAACAGAATACCTTCAAACAGAAGATGTTCGAACAGAACAGAACCATTTCGAACAGAACACATTCGAACAAAACATGTTCGAACAGAACATGTTCGAACAGAACATGTCCTGTACTCGGTCCCGTACTAGCTCCCGTACTCGGTCCCATACTTGGTCCCGTACTCGGTCCCGTACTCGGTCCAGTACTCGTCCCCGTTCTCGGTCCCGTACTCGGTCCCGTACTTGGTCCCGTACTAGCTCCCGTACTCGGTCCCATACTTGGTCCCGTACTCGGTGCCGTACTCGGTCCCGTACTCGGAGCCGTACTCGGTCCCGTACTCGGTCCCGTACTCTCTCCCGTACTCGGTCCCATTCTCGGTCCCGTACGGTCCCGTGCTTGGTCCCGTAGTCGGTCCCGTACTTGGTCCCGTACTCGGTCCCGTACTAGGTCCCGTACTCGGTCCCATACTTGGTCCCGTACTCGGTGCTGTACTCGGTCCAGTACTCGGTCCCGTACTCGGTCCCGTACTCGGTCCCGGACTCGGTCCCATACTTGGTGCCGTACTCGGTTCCGTACTCGGTCCTGTACTCGGTCCAGAACATGAACATGTTCGATCAGGACGTGTTCGAACAGGACATGTTCGAACAGGACATGTTCGAACAGAATATCTTCAAACAGAAGATGTTCGAACAGAACAAGTTCGAAATGAACATGTTCGAACAGAACATGTTTGAACAGAACATAATCTAACAGAACATGTTCGTACAGAACATGTTCGTACAGAACATGTTCGAACAGAACATGTTCGAACAGAACATGTTCGAACAGAACATGTTCGAACAGAACATGTTCGAACAGAACATGTTCGAACAGAACATGTTCGAACAGAACATGTTCGAACAGAACAAATTCGAACAGAACAAATTCGAACAGATTATGTTCGAACAGAACAGAACATGTTCGAACAGAACAAATTCGAACAGATTATGTTCGAACAGAACAGAACAATTTCGAACAGAACACGTTCGAACAGAACATGTTCGAACAGAACATGTTCGAACAGAACATGTTCGAACAAAACATGTTCGAACAGAACATGTTCGAACAGAACATGTTCGAACAAAACATGTTCGAACTGAACATAATGGAACAGAACAAGTTCGAACAGAACATGTACGTACTCGGTCCCGTACGGTCCCGTACTCCGTCCCATACTCGTTCCCGTACTCGTACTCGAAGCTCAATCAGTGGTTTTCCCGAGCTATGTGTCGTCCAGGAGTTCAGCAGGATTGCAGCAGTCGCCGGGTGTTTATTCGCCATTCAGAGCAGGGGCTAAGCAATTCCGTGGTTAAGCGCCCTCGGGAGGAGGACTGCAATGCCGATGCCGACCTGACCATCGACCAAATGCTGGCCAAGTATGCCAACGAGAACTCCGAAGATGACTCCGACTTTGTGCCCAATGAGGAGGAGGAGGAGAGCAGCAGCAGTAACAGCAGCGGGGACAGCGAATCCGAATCCGGCTCCAGCGAAGGAAAAAGCAGCGGCGAGGTGGATGAGGTTGTCAGCCAGGCCAAGCATAAATCAGCTGGAGCGGTGGTGGAAAACGGAGTGTACAGAACAGAACATGTTCGAACAGAACATGTTCGAACAGAACATGTTCGAACAAAACATGTTCGAACTGAACATAATGGAACAGAACAAGTTCGAACAGAACATGTACGTACTCGGTCCCGTACGGTCCCGTACTCCGTCCCATACTCGTTCCCGTACTCGGTCCCGTACTCTGTCCCGTACTTGGTGCGGTACTCGGTTTCGTATTCGGTACCGTACTCGGTCCCGTACTCGGTCCCGTACTAGCTCCCGTACTCGGTCCCATACTTGGTCCCGTACTCGGTCCCGTACACGGTCCAGTACTCGTCCCCGTTCTCGGTGCCGTACTCGGTCCCGTACTCGATCCCGTACTCGGTCCCGTACTGGGTCCCGTACTCGGTCCAGTACTTGGTCCCGTACTTGGTCCCGTACTCGGTCGCGTACTCGGTCCCATACTTGGTCCCGTACTCGGTCCCGTAATCGGTCCCGTACTCTCTCCCTTACTCGGTCCCATTCTCGGTCCCGTACGGACCCGTGCTTGGTCCCGTAGTCTGTCCCGTACTTTGTCCCGTACTCGGTCCCGTACTATGTCCCGTACTCGGTCCCATACTTGGTCCCGTACTCGGTCCTGTACTCGGTCCAGTACTCGGTCCCGTACTCGGTCCCGTACTCGGTCCCGTACTCGGTCCCGTACTCGTCCCGTACTCGGTCCGTACTCGGTCCCGTACTCGGTCCCGTACTCGGTCCCGTACTCGGTCCCGTACTCGGTCCCATACTTGGTCCCGTACTCGGTTCCGTACTCGGTCCTGTACTCGGTCCAGAACATGAACATGTTCGATCAGGACATGTTCGAACAGGACATGTTCGAACAGAACATGTTCGAACAGAACATGTTCGAACAGAACATGTTCGAACAGAACATAATCGAACAGAACAAGTTCGAACAGAACATGTTCGAACAAAACATGTTCAAACAAAACATGTTCGAACAGAACATGTTCGAACAGAACATGTTCGAACAGAACATGTTCGAACAGAACATGTTCGAACAGAAGATGTTCGAGCAGAACATGTTCGAACAAAACATGTTCGAACTGAACATAATGGAACAGAACAAGTTCGAACAGAACATGTACGTACTCGGTCCCGTACGGTCCCGTACTCCGTCCCATACTCGTTCCCGTACTCGTACTCGAAGCTCAATCAGTGGTTTTCCCGAGCTATGTGTCGTCCAGGAG
The DNA here is from genome assembly GCF_016746395.2 of Drosophila simulans. Lineage (NCBI taxonomy): Eukaryota > Metazoa > Arthropoda > Insecta > Diptera > Drosophilidae > Drosophila > Drosophila simulans. The sequence goes on from NW_025416853.1 coordinate 17,651, forward strand.
TTCAGCAGGATTGCAGCAGTCGCCGGGTGTTTATTCGCCATTCAGAGCAGGGGCTAAGCAATTCCGTGGTTAAGCGCCCTCGGGAGGAGGACTGCAATGCCGATGCCGACCTGACCATCGACCAAATGCTGGCCAAGTATGCCAACGAGAACTCCGAAGATGACTCCGACTTTGTGCCCAATGAGGAGGAGGAGGAGAGCAGCAGCAGTAACAGCAGCGGGGACAGCGAATCCGAATCCGGCTCCAGCGAAGGAAAAAGCAGCGGCGAGGTGGATGAGGTTGTCAGCCAGGCCAAGCATAAATCAGCTGGAGCGGTGGTGGAAAACGGAGTGTACAGAACAGAACATGTTCGAACAGAACATGTTCGAACAGAACATGTTCGAACAAAACATGTTCGAACTGAACATAATGGAACAGAACAAGTTCGAACAGAACATGTACGTACTCGGTCCCGTACGGTCCCGTACTCCGTCCCATACTCGGTCCCGTACTCGGTCCCGTACTCTGTCCCGTACTTGGTGCGGTACTCGGTTTCGTATTCGGTACCGTACTCGGTCCCGTACTCGGTCCCGTACTAGGTCCCGTACTCGGTCCCATACTTGGTGCCGTACTCGGTCCCGTACTCGGTCCAGTACTCGTCCCCGTTCTCGGTGCCGTACTCGGTCCCGTACTCGATCCCGTACTCGGTCCCGTACTTGGTCCCGTACTCGGTCCCGTACTTGGTCCCGTACTTGGTCCCGTACTCGGTCGCGTACTCGGTCCCATACTTGGTCCCGTACTCGGTCCCGTAATCGGTCCCGTACTCTCTCCCGTACTCGGTCCCATTCTCGGTCCCGTACGGACCCGTGCTTGGTCCCGTAGTCTGTCCCGTACTTTGTCCCGTACTCGGTCCCGTACTATGTCCCGTACTCGGTCCCATACTTGGTCCCGTACTCGGTCCTGTACTCGGTCCAGTACTCGGTCCCGTACTCGGTCCCGTACTCGGTCCCGTACTCGGTCCCGTACTCGGTCCCGTACTCGGTCCCGTACTCGGTCCCGTACTCGGTCCCGTACTCGGTCCCGTACTCGGTCCCGTACTCGGTCCCGTACTCGGTCCCATACTTGGTCCCGTACTCGGTTCCGTACTCGGTCCTGTACTCGGTCCAGAACATGAACATGTTCGATCAGGACATGTTCGAACAGGACATGTTCGAACAGAACATGTTCGAACAGAACATGTTCGAACAGAACATGTTCGAACAGAACATAATCGAACAGAACATGTTCGAACAGAACATGTTCGAACAAAACATGTTCAAACAAAACATGTTCGAACAGAACATGTTCGAACAGAACATGTTCGAACAGAACATGTTCGAACAGAACATGTTCGAACAGAAGATGTTCGAGCAGAACATGTTCGAACAGAACATGTTCGAACAGAACATGTTCGAACAGAACATGTTCGAACAGAACATGTTCGAACAGATTATGTTCGAACAGAACAGAACATGTTCGAACAGAACAAATTCGAACAGATTATGTTCGAACAGAACAGAACAATTTCGAACAGAACACGTTCGAACAGAACATGTTCGAACAGAACATGTTCGAACAGAACATGTTCGAACAGAACATGTTCGAACAAAACATGTTCGAACTGAACATAATGGAACAGAACAAGTTCGAACAGAACATGTACGTACTCGGTCCCGTACGGTCCCGTACTCCGTCCCATACTCGTTCCCGTACTCGTTCCCGTACTCGGTCCCGTACTCGGTCCCATACTTGGTACCGTACTCGGTCCCGTATTCGGTGCCGTACTCGGTCCCATACTTGGTCCCGTACTCGGTCCCATACTTGGTCCCGTATTCGGTCTCGTATTCGGTCCCGTACTAGGTCCCGTACTCGGTCCCGTACTTGGTCCCGTACTCGGTGCCGTACTCGGTCCTGTACTCGGTCCAGTACTCGGTCCCGTACTCGGTCCCGTACTCGGTCCCGTACTCGGTCCCGTACTCGGTCCCGTACTCGGTCCCGTACTCGGTCCCGTACTCGGTCCCGTACTCGGTCCCGTACTCGGTCCTGTACTCGGTCCCGTACTCGGCCCCGGACTCGGTCCCATACTTGGTCCCGTACTCGGTTCCGTACTCGGTCCTGTACTCGGTCCAGAACATGAACATGTTCAATCAGGACGTGTTCGAACAGGACATGTTCGAACAGGACATGTTGGAACAGGACATGTTCGAACAGAATATCTTCAAACAGAAGATGTTCGAACAGAACAAGCTCGAAATGAACATGTTCGAACAGAACATGTTTGAACAGAACATAATCTAACAGAACATGTTCGAACAGAACATGTTCGAACAGAACATGTTCGAACAGAACATGTTCGAACAGAACATGTTCGAACAGAACAAATTCGAACAGAACAAATTCGAACAGATTATGTTCGAACAGAACAGAACATGTTCGAACAGAACAAATTCGAACAGATTATGTTCGAACAGAACAGAACAATTTCGAACAGAACACGTTCGAACAGAACATGTTCGAACAGAACATGTTCGAACAGAACATGTTCGAACAAAACATGTTCGAACAGAACATGTTCGAACAGAACATGTTCGAACAAAACATGTTCGAACTGAACATAATGGAACAGAACAAGTTCGAACAGAACATGTACGTACTCGGTCCCGTACGGTCCCGTACTCCGTCCCATACTCGTTCCCGTACTCGTACTCGAAGCTCAATCAGTGGTTTTCCCGAGCTATGTGTCGTCCAGGAGTTCAGCAGGATTGCAGCAGTCGCCGGGTATTTATTCGCCATTCAGAGCAGGGGCTAAGCAATTCCGTGGTTAAGCGCCCTCGGGAGGAGGACTGCAATGCCGATGCCGACCTGACCATCCGTCCCATACTCGTTCCCGTACTCGTTCCCGTACTCGGTCCCGTACTCGGTCCCATACTTGGTACCGTACTCGGTGCCGTACTCGGTCCCATACTTGGTCCCGTACTCGGTCCCATACTTGGTCCCGTACTCGGTCCCATACTTGGTCCCGTACTCGGTCCCATACTTGGTCCCGTACTCGGTCCCATACTTGGTCCCGTACTCGGTCCCGTACTTGGTCCCGTACTCGGTGCCGTACTCGGTCCTGTACTCGGTCCCGTACTCGGTCCCATACTTGGTACCGTACTCGGTCCCATACTTGGTCCCGTACTCGGTCCCGTACTTGGTCCCGTACTCGGTGCCGTACTCGGTCCTGTACTCGGTCCAGTACTCGGTCCCGTACTCGGTCCCGTACTCGGTCCCGTACTCGGTCCCATACTTGTTCCCGTACTCGGTCCCATACTTGGTCCCGTACTCGGTTCCGTACTCGGTCCAGAACATGAACATGTTCGATCAGGACGTGTTCGAACAGGACATGTTCGAACAGGACATGTTGGAACAGGACATGTTCGAACAGAATATCTCCAAACAGAAGATGTTCGAACAGAACAAGCTCGAAATGAACATGTTCGAACAGAACATGTTTGAACAGAACATAATCGAGCAGAACATATTCGAACAGAACATGTTCGAACAGAACATAATCGAACAGAACAAGTTCGAACAGAACATAATCGAACAGAACATGTTCGAACAAAACATGTTCATCAGTCAGTCGGGAGTTGTGCAGCCGGTAGGTCGTTGCTCCACGATTTTAAGGCAGATTCGGAAGAAAGTTCTGCCAAAGTGTTTTAATATATCCAAAAATCTTCTATTAACTGCATTTTTTGAGCAAACTAAACTACGATAAGTCAAGAAATCCA
>NW_025416854.1:0-21257 GCF_016746395.2 Drosophila simulans
TTCCGATCCCTGGTGACGGAATAGTTGGAATCGACTTCATAAAAACATTCAATTGCCAATTAGATTTTACTACAGAAAGTGATTTTTTCATTCTAAGACCAAACAATATTAAACAAGCGATACAAATACCAATTTTTCATAATATCGATAACACTGAGATAACCATACCATCTCGTTGTGAGGTTATCAGGCAAATTACCGTAAGTTCGGTGGATAACCAAATTCTAATACCCAATCAGGAAATAGAAGATGGTGTATTTGTCGGAAATTCGATATCAGATTCAAAAAAACACGTACATCCGAATACTAAACACAACTAACAGCAATAAAATTTTAAATGTAAACAAAATCAATTTTGAACCATTAACTAACTACAAAATAGCAGACCTAAACGACTCCATAAGAGCCGAATCAATTTTAAGCAGATTAAAGAAAAACTTTCCATCTGCACATAAGAAAATGTTGACTGAACTGTGTTCACAATATACTGATATTTTTGGATTGGAGACAGAGCCAATCACTACAAATAAATTTTACAAACAAAAGATAAGATTGAGAGATGATGAACCAAGCTATATTAAGAACTATAGAACACCCCATTCACAACAAGCCGAAATATCGAGACAGGTAACTAAATTAATAGAAGACAAGATAGTAGAACCAGCTGTATCTGAATACAATAGCCCATTATTGCTAGTTCCAAAGAAATCCTTACCGGATTCAAAAGAAAAAAAATGGCGTTTAGTGATAGACTATCGCCAAATAAATAAAAAGTTGTTAGCTGACAAGTTCCCCTTGCCAAGAATAGATGACATACTTGATCAATTAGGCCGAGCAAAATATTTCTCGTGCCTGGATCTTATGTCGGGATTCCATCAAATAGAGTTAGAAGAAGATTCTCGAAATATAACATCCTTTTCTACGAGCAGTGGCTCTTATCGCTTCACGCGACTACCATACGGATTAAAAATAGCTCCAAATTCCTTTCAACGAATGATGACAATGGCATTTACAGGTCTGGAACCATCTCAAGCATTTCTGTACATGGATGACTTAATTGTCATAGGCTGTTCTGAAAAACACATGACCAAGAATCTTACAAATGTTTTTGAACTATGCAGGAAAAACAACCTCAAACTGCATCCAGATAAGTGCTCATTTTTCATGAGTGAAGTCACTTTTCTTGGACACAAATGTACTGATAAAGGCATATTGCCTGACGATACTAAATATGATGCTATACAGAGATATCCAGTTCCTACTGACGCAGACAGTGCCAGAAGATTCGTAGCATTTTGTAACTATTATAGACGTTTTATACAAAATTTTGCAGATTATTCCCGTCACATAACAAGATTATGTAAGAAAAATGTTAAAGTTCGAATGGACAGCTGATTGCCAGCATGCCTTCGAACACCTGAAAAAACAACTAATGAATCCAACTTTGCTGAAATACCCCGACTTTAGCAAAGAGTTCTGTATTATAACTGATGCAAGCAAAGAGGCATGCGGAGCGGTATTGACCCAGAACTATAATGGTATCCATTTGCCAGTAGCTTATGCATCCCGTAGCTTCACTAAGGGTGAGAGCAACAAGTCAACAACAGAGCAAGAGTTGTCAGCAATACATTGGGCGATAAATCATTTCAAACCATATATATATGGTAGACACTTCACCGTCAAAACAGATCACAGACCGTTAACATACTTGTTCTCGATGGTTAATCCAAGCTCAAAACTGACCAGAATGAGGCTTGATTTAGAAGAATATGAATTTACTGTGGAATATCTTAAGGGAAAAGACAATTACGTAGCAGATGCGTTATCCAGAATAACCATCGACCAACTAAAAAATATATCCAAACAAGTACTTAAAGTCACTACAAGAAATCAAAGTAGACAGGAATCCTGCGCAGGAAAAGGAAATAAAAATGATAAAGTAGAATTGCCTAAGCAAACTACTCAAGAAGCTTCTAAGCCCAAAGTATACGGAGTCATTAATAATGACGAAGTACGCAAAGTAGTGACATTGCATGTAAATAATATGATATGTTTTTTTTAAACATGGAAAAAAAATTACTGCAAGATACAACGTTGAAGATTTGTATATTAATGGAACTCTCGACTTAGGTCAATTTTTCCACAGGCTTGAAAAGCAGGCCGGTATGCATAATATCAATCAACTTAAAATGGCACCGTGGGAAAATATCTTTGATAACATTTCAATAGATACATTTAAGAAAATGGGCAATAAAACATTAAAACTATTAAGAGTAGCGCTACTCAACCCGGTGACCTTAGTGAATACAAAGAAAGAAAAAGAAGCAATCCTGTCTACACACCACGACGATCCAACACAAGGAGGACACGCAGGCATTACAAAAACCCTGGCCAGGATTAAAAGACATTACTTTTGGAAAGGTATGACTCGGGAAATAACAGAGTACATACGGAAATGTCCAAAATGCCAAAAAGCTAAAATTATGAAACACACAAAAACTCCTTTATCAATTACAGAGACACCAATAAGCGCATTTGACAGAGTCATAGTGGATACGATAGGTCCACTACCAAAGTCAGAAAACGGTAATGAATATGCTGTTACACTTATATGCGACCTGACAAAATATTTGGTAACCATTCCAATCGCAAATAAAAGCGCAAATACAGTAGCGAAAGCAATATTTGAATCTTTTGTACTAAAGTTCGGTCCAATGAAGACGTTCATTTCGGACATGGGAACTGAATACAGAAATTCAATTATCAAAGACTTATGCAAATACCTGAAAGTAGAAAATATAACTTCTTCAGCACACCATCATCAGACGGTAGGAACAGTGGAAAGAAGTCATAGAACTTTTAACGAATACATCCGGTCATACATATCGGTTGATAAAACTGACTGGGACGTATGGATAAAATATTTCGAATTTTGTTTTAATACTACACCCTCTATGGCACATAATTATTGTCCATATGAGTTGATTTTTGGTAAAACATGCAATTTACCAAAGCATTTTAATAGCACGGATAGAATAGAACCCATTTATAATATAGAAGACTATGCTAAAGAAAGTAAATATAGGTTAGAAGAAGCATATAACAGAGCAAGAATTATGCTCGAAGAACAGAAGAAAAAGAATAAAGAATTATATGACTTAAAATTAAACGATATAAGTATATCAATAGGAGATAAGGTGTTATTAAAAAACGAAACCGGACATAAATTAGATTTCAAATATACTGGACCATATACGGTAGTAAAGATTGAAGAAAGGGATAATATAGTAATATCAAATGATAAGAAAAAACCACAAACGGTACATAAGGATAGGTTAAAATTGTTTAGTTCTTAAAAAAAAAAAAAAAAAAATAAATAATATGGTGGCCACCAGCAAAAAAAAAAAAAATATATATATAGAGAAAAGAGTTAACCCCACATAAGTGCATTGAATGTAAGAAAACATTTTCTTTTATCATCTTTGATGGTTGAACGATTATAAACTAAAAATTTGAAAAAAAAAAAAAAAAAACAAAAAAAAAAAAACCCCAAGAACACGTATGTTTGTACAGAATGTTCCTTAAATTTCCTTAACATTAAAATTACTTCCTTAAAAAAAAAAAAAAAAAAAAAAAAAAAAAAAATATATATATATATAAAATTTTTAATTATAAAATAACTTCATAAAATTACGTTATTTTCCAAAAGGAGGGAGATGTAATGTGCACACATATCGAATAAGCACTGTATCAAATCAGAACATTGGGAACAATCACATTGTAGCACTTTTGCAACAATGTTTATGTAAGACTTTTCAGTTCCCAGGCATATCTTGAGTGCTCAGCAATCTGACCACACAAGAATGCTATTCAGACCAGAAGTGCAGAGTCGGCATAATTAGCATGCGCGACTGCTCGATCTTTATGCGCACATGACTCTCTTAGACAGCGGCGCTCTCGCTGCCAAAGTTAAGTACATAAGAGCAAAGCAACGTCTCTGCCGACGGCCTCTCTGCCGGCGCAGACGGATTGCATTTGGCTAGCTTGGACTCTTCAAGACCAAGTACAAGTCAGTCGTAAAAGAGTCGTCAAAGAGCCTTCAACATGTCCTAATTGAATATTAATGAGTCTTAACAGAAGTTACAATTTTACTGATATCATACTGAATCTCTATTTCAATAAAAGTAATATAAAGAACACAAAAATGCATTACAATTATTACACTCCTTTTTGCTCTCTGACCATTTTTAGTCAAGTTATAGCCAAAAAAGCCAATTTGAAATTTCATTTTTTTTGCCAAAAATATTTTCCCAGATTTTTTGTGAAAAAAATATTTGGTTTTTTGATGAAAACATTCGAAATAATTACCCAAATATGGAATGTCATACCTCGTTGAGATTGTTTCTTAAATCCCAATCGAATTGCATTCAAGTTTTGGAATTCTGAGAGGTTTCAATTTTTTGCAAATTTTGATGATGGTACCCCTTACAAAAAATTCGAAAATTTGGCCAAAAATTAATTTTACAAAATCAGTTTAAAAGTGAAAGGGGTTGTTAGTATTGTATTGTAAGGAGTACAAAATGGTACTCCTTTTTGCTCTCTGACCATTGTTAGTCAAGTTATATCCATAAAAGCCAATTTGAAATTTCATTTTTTTTGCCAAAAATATTTTCCCAGATTTTTTGTGAAAAAAATATTTGGTTTTTTGATGAAAACATTCGAAATAATTACCCAAATATGGAATGTCATACCTCGTTGAGATTGTTTCTTAAATCCCAATCGAATTGCATTCAAGTTTTGGAATTCTAGGAGGTTTCAATTTTTTGGTACCCCTTACAAAAAATTCGAAAATTTGGCCAAAAGGCGGAGGTTTCAATTTTTTGCAAATTTTGATGATGGTACCCCTTACAAAAAATTCGAAAATTTGGCCAAAAATTAATTTTACAAAATCAGTTTAAAAGTGAAAGGGATTGTTAGTATTGGTTGTAAGGAGTTCAAAATGGTACTCCTGTTTGCTCTCTGACCATTTTTAGTCAAGTTATAGCCAAAAAAGCCAATTTGAAATTTCATTTTTTTGCCAAAAATATTTTCCCAGATTTTTTGTGAAAAAATTTGGTATTTTGATCAAAACATTGGAAATAATTACCCAAATATGGAATGTCATACCTCGTTGAGTTTGTTTCTTAAGTCCCAATCGAATTGCATTCAAGTTTTGGAATTCTAGGAGGTTTCAATTTTTTGCAAATTTTGATGATGAAAAAATTCGAAAATTTGGCCAAAAATTAATTTTACAAAATCAGTTTAAAAGTGAAAGGGATTGTTAGTATTGGTTGTAAGGAGTTCAAAATGGTACTCCTGTTTGCTCTCTGACCATTTTTAGTCAAGTTATAGCCAAAAAAGCCAATTTGAAATTTCATTTTCTTGCCAAAAATATTTTCCCAGATTTTTTGTGAAAAAAAATTTGGTTTTTTGATCAAAACATTCGAAATAATTACCCAAATATGGAATTTCATACCTCGTTGAGTTTGTTTCTTAAATCCTGATCGAATTGCATTCAAGTTTTGGAATTCTAGGAGGTTTCAATTTTTTGGTACCCCTTACAAAAAATTCGAAAATTTGGCCAAAAGGCGGAGGTTTCAATTTTTTGCAAATTTTGATGATGGTACCCCTTACAAAAAATTCGAAAATTTGGCCAAAAATTAATTTTACAAAATCAGTTTAAAAGTGAAAGGGGTTGTTAGTATTGGTTGTAAGGAGTACAAAATGGTACTCCTTTTTGCTCACTGACCATTTTTAGTCAAGTTATGGCCAAAAAAGCCAATTTGAAATTTCATTTTTTTACCAAAAATATTTTCCCAGATTTTTTGTGAAAAAAATATTTGGTATTTTGATCAAAACATTCGAAATAATTACCCAAATATGGAATGTCATACCTCGTTGAGTTTGTTTCTTAAGTCCCAATCGAATTGCATTCAAGTTTTGGAATTCTAGGAGGTTTCAATTTTTTGCAAATTTTGATGATGAAAAAATTCGAAAATTTGGCCAAAAATTAATTTTACAAAATCAGTTTAAAAGTGAAAGCTGTTGTAAGTATTGGTTGTAAGGAGTACAAAATGGTACTCCTTTTTGCTCTCTGACCATTTTTAGTCAAGTTATAGACAAAAAAGCCAATTTGAAATTTCATTTTTTTGCCAAAAATATTTTCCCAGATTTTTTGTGAAAAAAATATTTGGTATTTTGATCAAAACATTGGAAATAATTACCCAGATATGGAATGTCATACCTCGTTGAGTTTTTTTTTCTTAAATCCCAATCGAATTGCATTCAAGTTTTGGAATTCTAGGAGGTTTCAATTTTTTGCAAATTTTGATGAAGAAAAAATTCGAAAATTTGGCCAAAAATTAATTTTACAAAATCAGTTTAAAAGTGAAAGGGGTTGTTATTATTGGTTGTAAGGAGTACAAAATGGTACCCTTTTTTGCTCTCTGACCATTTTTAGTCAAGTTATAGCCAAAAAAGCCAATTTGAAACTTCATTTTTTTTGGCAAAAATATTTTCCCATGTTTTTTTGTGAAAAAAATATTTGGTTTTTTGATCAAAACATTCGAAATAATTACCCAAATATGGAATGTCATACCTCGTTGAGTTTGTTTCTTAAATCCCAATCGAATTGCATGCAAGTTTTGGAATTCTAGGAGGTTTCAATTTTTTGCAAATTTTGATGATGGTACCCCTTACAAAAAATTCGAAAATTTGGCCAAAAATTAATTTTACAAAATCAGTTTAAAAGTGAAAGGGGTTGTTAGTATTGGTTGTAAGGAGTACAAAATGGTACTCCTTTTTGCTCTCTGACCATTTTTAGTCAAGTTATAGCCAAAAAAGCCAATTTGAAATTTCATTTTCTTGCCAAAAATATTTTCCCAGATTTTTTGTGAAAAAAAATTTGGTTTTTTGATCAAAACATTCGAAATAATTACCCAAATATGGAATGTCATACCTCGTTGAGTTTGTTTCTTAAATCCTGATCGAATTGCATTCAAGTTTTGGAATTCTAGGAGGTTTCAATTTTTTGGTACCCCTTACAAAAAATTCGAAAATTTGGCCAAAAGGCGGAGGTTTCAATTTTTTGCAAATTTTGATGATGGTACCCCTTACAAAAAATTCGAAAATTTGGCCAAAAATTAATTTTACAAAATCAGTTTAAAAGTGAAAGGGATTGTTAGTATTGGTTGTAAGGAGTTCAAAATGGTACTCCTGTTTGCTCTCTGACCATTTTTAGTCAAGTTATAGCCAAAAAAGCCAATTTGAAATTTCATTTTTTTGCCAAAAATATTTTCCCAGATTTTTTGTGAAAAAATTTGGTATTTTGATCAAAACATTGGAAATAATTACCCAAATATGGAATGTCATACCTCGTTGAGTTTGTTTCTTAAGTCCCAATCGAATTGCATTCAAGTTTTGGAATTCTAGTAGGTTTAATGGTACCCCTTACAAAAAATTCGAAAATTTGGCCAAAAATTAATTTTACAAAATCAGTTTAAAAGTGAAAGGGGTTGTTAGTATTGGTTGTAAGGAGTACAAAATGGTACTCCTTTTTGCTCTCTGACCGTATTTAGTCAAGTTTCATTTTTTTGCCAAAAATATTTTCCCAGATTTTTTGTGAAAAAAATATTTGGTTTTTTGATCAAAACATTCCAAATAATTACCCACATATGGAATGTCATACCTCGTTGAGTTTGTTTCTTAAATCCTGATCGAATTGCATTCAAGTTTTGGAATTCTAGGAGGTTTCAATTTTTTGGTACCCCTTACAAAAAATTCGAAAATTTGGCCAAAAGGCGGAGGTTTCAATTTTTTGCAAATTTTGATGATGGTACCCCTTACAAAATTAATTTTACAAAATCAGTTTAAAAGTGAAAGGGGTTGTTAGTATTGGTTGTAAGGAGTACAAAATGGTACTCCTTTTTGCTCTCTGACCATTTTTAGTCAAGTTATAGCCAAAAAAGCCAATTTGAAATTTCATTTTCTTGCCAAAAATATTTTCCCAGATTTTTTGTGAAAAAAATATTTGCTTTTTTGATCAAAACATTCGAAATAATTACACAAATATGGAATGTCATACCTCGTAGAGTTTGTTTCTTAAATCCCAATCGAATTGCATTCAAGTTTTGGAATTCTAGGACGTTTCAATTTTTTGCATATTTGATGATGGTACCCCTTACAAAAAATTCGAAAATTTGGCCAAAAATTAATTTTACAAAATCAGTTTAAAAGTGAAAGGGGTTGTTAGTATTGGTTGTAAGGAGTACAAGATGGTACTCCTTTTTGCTCTCTGACCATTTTTAGTCAAGTTATAGCCAAAAAAGCCTATTTGAAATTTCATTTTTTTGCCAAAAATATTTTCCCAGATTTTTTGTGAAAAAAATATTTGCTTTTTTGATCAAAACATTCGAAATAATTACACAAATATGGAATGTCATACCTCGTAGAGTTTGTTTCTTAAATCCCAATCGAATTGCATTCAAGTTTTGGAATTCTAGGACGTTTCAATTTTTTGCATATTTGATGATGGTACCCCTTACAAAAAATTCGAAAATTTGGCCAAAAATTAATTTTACAAAATCAGTTTAAAAGTGAAAGGGGTTGTTAGTATTGGTTGTAAGGAGTACAAGATGGTACTCCTTTTTTACTCTCTGACCATTTTTAGTCAAGTTATGGCCAAAAAAGCCTATTTGAAATTTCATTTTTTTGCCAAAAATATTTTCCCAGATTTTTTGTGAAAAAAATATTTGCTTTTTTGATCAAAACATTCGAAATAATTACACAAATATGGAATGTCATACCTCGTAGAGTTTGTTTCTTAAATCCCAATCGAATTGCATTCAAGTTTTGGAATTCTAGGACGTTTCAATTTTTTGCATATTTGATGATGGTACCCCTTACAAAAAATTCGAAAATTTGGCCAAAAATTAATTTTACAAAATCAGTTTAAAAGTGAAAGGGGTTGTTAGTATTGGTTGTAAGGAGTACAAGATGGTACTCCTTTTTGCTCTCTGACCATTTTTAGTCAAGTTATAGCCAAAAAAGCCAATTTGAAATTTCATTTTTTTTGCCAAAAATATTTTCCCAGATTTTTTGTGAAAAAAATATTTGGTTTTTTGATGAAAACATTCGAAATAATTACCCAAATATGGAATGTCATACCTCGTTGAGATTGTTTCTTAAATCCCAATCGAATTGCATTCAAGTTTTGGAATTCTGGGACGTTTCAATTTTTTGCAAATTTTGATGATGGTACCCCTTACAAAAAATTCGAAAATTTGGCCAAAAATTAATTTTACAAAATCAGTTTAAAAGTGAAAGGTGTTGTTAGTATTGGTTGTAAGGAGTACAAAATGGTACTCCTTTTTGCTCTCTGACCATTGTTAGTCAAGTTATATCCAAAAAAGCCAATTTGAAATTTCATTTTTCTTGCCAAAAATATTTTCCCAGATTTTTTGTGAAAAAAATATTTGGTTTTTTGATGAAAACATTCGAAATAATTACCCAAATATGGAATGTCATACCTCGTTGAGATTGTTTCTTAAATCCCAATCGAATTGCATTCAAGTTTTGGAATTCTAGGAGGTTTCAATTTTTTGGTACCCCTTACAAAAAATTCGAAAATTTGGCCAAAAGGCGGAGGTTTCAATTTTTTGCAAATTTTGATGATGGTACCCCTTACAAAAAATTCGAAAATTTGGCCAAAAATTAATTTTACAAAATCAGTTTAAAAGTGAAAGGGATTGTTAGTATTGGTTGTAAGGAGTTCAAAATGGTACTCCTGTTTGCTCTCTGACCATTTTTAGTCAAGTTATAGCCAAAAAAGCCAATTTGAAATTTCATTTTTTTGCCAAAAATATTTTCCCAGATTTTTTGTGAAAAAATTTGGTATTTTGATCAAAACATTGGAAATAATTACCCAAATATGGAATGTCATACCTCGTTGAGTTTGTTTCTTAAGTCCCAATCGAATTGCATTCAAGTTTTGGAATTCTAGGAGGTTTAAATTTTTTGCAAATTTTGATGATGAAAAAATTCGAAAATTTGGCCAAAAATTAATTTTACAAAATCAGTTTAAAAGTAAAAGGGGTTGTTAGTATTGGTTGTAAGGAGTACAAAATGGTACTCCTGTTTGCTCTCTGACCATTTTTAGTCAAGTTATAGCCAAAAAAGCCAATTTGAAATTTCATTTTCTTGCCAAAAATATTTTCCCAGATTTTTTGTGAAAAAAAATTTGGTTTTTTGATCAAAACATTCGAAATAATTACCCAAATATGGAATTTCATACCTCGTTGAGTTTGTTTCTTAAATCCTGATCGAATTGCATTCAAGTTTTGGAATTCTAGGAGGTTTCAATTTTTTGGTACCCCTTACAAAAAATTCGAAAATTTGGCCAAAAGGCGGAGGTTTCAATTTTTTGCAAATTTTGATGATGGTACCCCTTACAAAAAATTCGAAAATTTGGCCAAAAATTAATTTTACAAAATCAGTTTAAAAGTGAAAGGGGTTGTTAGTATTGGTTGTAAGGAGTACAAAATGGTACTCCTTTTTGCTCACTGACCATTTTTAGTCAAGTTATGGCCAAAAAAGCCAATTTGAAATTTCATTTTTTTACCAAAAATATTTTCCCAGATTTTTTGTGAAAAAAATATTTGGTATTTTGATCAAAACATTCGAAATAATTACCCAAATATGGAATGTCATACCTCGTTGAGTTTGTTTCTTAAGTCCCAATCGAATTGCATTCAAGTTTTGGAATTCTAGGAGGTTTCAATTTTTTGCAAATTTTGATGATGAAAAAATTCGAAAATTTGGCCAAAAATTAATTTTACAAAATCAGTTTAAAAGTGAAAGCTGTTGTAAGTATTGGTTGTAAGGAGTACAAAATGGTACTCCTTTTTGCTCTCTGACCATTTTTAGTCAAGTTATAGCCAAAAAAGCCAATTTGAAATTTCATTTTTTTGGCAAAAATATTTTCCCAGATTTTTTGTGAAAAAAATATTTGGTATTTTGATCAAAACATTGGAAATAATTACCCAGATATGGAATGTCATACCTCGTTGAGTTTGTTTCTTAAATCCCAATCGAATTGCATTCAAGTTTTGGAATTCTAGGAGGTTTCAATTTTTTGCAAATTTTGATGAAGAAAAAATTCGAAAATTTGGCCAAAAATTAATTTTACAAAATCAGTTTAAAAGTGAAAGGGGTTGTTATTATTGGTTGTAAGGAGTACAAAATGGTACCCTTTTTTGCTCTCTGACCATTTTTAGTCAAGTTATAGCCAAAAAAGCCAATTTGAAACTTCATTTTTTTTGGCAAAAATATTTTCCCATGTTTTTTTGTGAAAAAAATATTTGGTTTTTTGATCAAAACATTCGAAATAATTACCCAAATATGGAATGTCATACCTCGTTGAGTTTGTTTCTTAAATCCCAATCGAATTGCATGCAAGTTTTGGAATTCTAGGAGGTTTCAATTTTTTGCAAATTTTGATGATGGTACCCCTTACAAAAAATTCGAAAATTTGGCCAAAAATTAATTTTACAAAATCAGTTTAAAAGTGAAAGGGGTTGTTAGTATTGGTTGTAAGGAGTACAAAATGGTACTCCTTTTTGCTCTCTGACCATTTTTAGTCAAGTTATAGCCAAAAAAGCCAATTTGAAATTTCATTTTCTTGCCAAAAATATTTTCCCAGATTTTTTGTGAAAAAAAATTTGGTTTTTTGATCAAAACATTCGAAATAATTACCCAAATATGGAATGTCATACCTCGTTGAGTTTGTTTCTTAAATCCTGATCGAATTGCATTCAAGTTTTGGAATTCTAGGAGGTTTCAATTTTTTGGTACCCCTTACAAAAAATTCGAAAATTTGGCCAAAAGGCGGAGGTTTCAATTTTTTGCAAATTTTGATGATGGTACCCCTTACAAAAATTCGAAATTTGGCCAAAAATTAATTTTACAAAATCAGTTTAAAAGTGAAAGGGATTGTTAGTATTGGTTGTAAGGAGTTCAAAATGGTACTCCTGTTTGCTCTCTGACCATTTTTAGTCAAGTTATAGCCAAAAAAGCCAATTTGAAATTTCATTTTTTTGCCAAAAATATTTTCCCAGATTTTTTGTGAAAAAATTTGGTATTTTGATCAAAACATTGGAAATAATTACCCAAATATGGAATGTCATACCTCGTTGAGTTTGTTTCTTAAGTCCCAATCGAATTGCATTCAAGTTTTGGAATTCTAGGAGGTTTCAATTTTCTGGTACCCCTTACAAAAAATTCGAAAATTTGGCCAAAAATTAATTTTACAAAATCAGTTTAAAAGTGAAAGGGGTTGTTAGTATTGGTTGTAAGGAGTACAAAATGGTACTCCTTTTTGCTCTCTGACCGTATTTAGTCAAGTTTCATTTTTTTGCCAAAAATATTTTCCCAGATTTTTTGTGAAAAAAATATTTGGTTTTTTGATCAAAACATTCCAAATAATTACCCAAATATGGAATGTCATACCTCGTTGAGTTTGTTTCTTAAATCCTGATCGAATTGCATTCAAGTTTTGGAATTCTAGGAGGTTTCAATTTTTTGGTACCCCTTACAAAAAATTCGAAAATTTGGCCAAAAGGCGGAGGTTTCAATTTTGATGATGGTACCCCTTACAAAAAATTCGAAAATTTGGCCAAAAATTAATTTTACAAAATCAGTTTAAAAGTGAAAAGGGGTTGTTAGTATTGGTTGTAAGGAGTACAAAATGGTACTCCTTTTTGCTCTCTGACCATTTTTAGTCAAGTTATAGCCAAAAAAGCCAATTTGAAATTTCATTTTTTTGCCAAAAATATTTTCCCAGATTTTTTGTGAAAAAATTTGGTATTTTGATCAAAACATTGGAAATAATTACCCAAATATGGAATGTCATACCTCGTTGAGTTTGTTTCTTAAATCCCAATCGAATTGCATTCAAGTTTTGGAATTCTAGGAGGTTTCACTTTTTTGCAAATTTTGATGATGAAAAAATTCGAAAATTTGGCCAAAAATTAATTTTACAAAATCAGTTTAAAAGTGAAAGGGGTTGTTAGTATTGGTTGTAAGGAGTACAAAATGGTACTCCTTTTTGCTCTCTGACCATTTTTAGTCAAGTTATAGCCAAAAAAGCCAATTTGAAATTTCATTTTTTTGGCAAAAATATTTTCCCAAAATTTTTGTGAAAAAAATATTTGGTATTTTGATCAAAACATTCGAAATAATAATTACCCAAATATGGAATGTCATACCTCGTTGAGTTTGTTTCTTAAATCCCAGTCGAATTGCATTCAAGTTTTGGAATTCTAGGAGGTTTCAATTTTTTGCAAATTTTGATGATGAAAAAATTAGAAAATTTGGCCAAAAATTAATTTCACAAAATCAGTTTAAAAGTGAAAGGGGTTGTTAGTATTGGTTGTAAGGAGTACAAAATGGTACTCCTTTTTGCTCTCTGACCATTTTTAGTCAAGTTATAGCCAAAAAAGCCAATTTGAAATTTCATTTTCTTGCCAAAAATATTTTCCCAGATTTTTTGTGAAAAAAAATTTGGTTTTTTGATCAAAACATTCGAAATAATTACCCAAATATGGAATGTCATACCTCGTTGAGTTTGTTTCTTAAATCCCAATCGAATTGCATTCAAGTTTTGGAATTCTAGGAGGTTTCAATTTTTTGCAACTTTTGATGCAATTACAAAAAATTCGAAAATTTGGCCAAAAATTAATTTTACAAAATCAGTTTAAAAGTGAAAGGAGTTGTTAGTATTGGTTGTAAGGAGTACAAAATGGTACTCCTTTTTGCTCTCTGACCATTTTTAGTCAAGTTATAGCCAAAAAAGCCAATTTGAAATTTCATTTTTTTGGCAAAAATATTTTCCCAAAATTTTTGTGAAAAAAATATTTGGTATTTTGATCAAAACATTCGAAATAATAATTACCCAAATATGGAATGTCATACCTCGTTGAGTTTGTTTCTTAAATCCCAATCGAATTGCATTCAAGTTTTGGAATTCTAGGAGGTTTCAATTTTTTGCAAATTTTGATGATGAAAAAATTCGAAAATTTGGCCAAAAATTAATTTTACAAAATCAGTTTAAAAGTGAAAGGGGTTGTTAGTATTGGTTGTAAGGAGTTCAAAATGGTACTCCTGTTTGCTCTCTGACCATTTTTAGTCAAGTTATAGCCAAAAAAGCCAATTTGAAATTTCATTTTCTTGCCAAAAATATTTTCCCAGATTTTTTGTGAAAAAAATTTGGTTTTTTGATCAAAACATTCGAAATAATTACCCAAATATGGAATGTCATACCTCGTTGAGATTGTTTCTTAAATCCCAATCGAATTGCATTCAAGTTTTGGAATTCTAGGAGGTTTCAATTTTTTGGTACCCCTTACAAAAATTCGAAAATTTGGCCAAAAGGCGGAGGTTTCAATTTTTTGCAAATTTTGATGATGGTACCCCTTACAAAAAATTCGAAAATTTGGCCAAAAATTAATTTTACAAAATCAGTTTAAAAGTGAAAGGGATTGTTAGTATTGGTTGTAAGGAGTTCAAAATGGTACTCCTGTTTGCTCTCTGACCATTTTTAGTCAAGTTATAGCCAAAAAAGCCAATTTGAAATTTCATTTTTTTGCCAAAAATATTTTCCCAGATTTTTTGTGAAAAAATTTGGTATTTTGATCAAAACATTGGAAATAATTACCCAAATATGGAATGTCATACCTCGTTGAGTTTGTTTCTTAAGTCCCAATCGAATTGCATTCAAGTTTTGGAATTCTAGGAGGTTTCAATTTTTTGCAAGTTTTGATGATGAAAAAATTCGAAAATTTGGCGAAAAATTAATTTTACAAAATCAGTTTAAAAGTGAAAGGGATTGTTAGTATTGGTTGTAAGGAGTTCAAAATGGTACTCCTGTTTGCTCTCTGACCATTTTTAGTCAAGTTATAGCCAAAAAAGCCAATTTGAAATTTCATTTTCTTGCCAAAAATATTTTCCCAGATTTTTTGTGAAAAAAATTTGGTTTTTTGATCAAAACATTCGAAATAATTACCCAAATATGGAATGTCATACCTCGTTGAGTTTGTTTCTTAAATCCTGATCGAATTGCATTCAAGTTTTGGAATTCTAGGAGGTTTCAATTTTTTGGTACCCCTTACAAAAAATTCGAAAATTTGGCCAAAAGGCGGAGGTTCGAAAATTTGGCCAAAAATTAATTTTACAAAATCAGTTTAAAAGTGAAAGGGGTTGTTAGTATTGGTTGTAAGGAGTACAAAATGGTACTCCTTTTTGCTCACTGACCATTTTTAGTCAAGTTATGGCCAAAAAAGCCAATTTGAAATTTCATTTTTTTTACCAAAAATATTTTCCCAGATTTTTTGTGAAAAAAATATTTGGTATTTTGATCAAAACATTCGAAATAATTACCCAAATATGGAATGTCATACCTCGTTGAGTTTGTTTCTTAAGTCCCAATCGAATTGCATTCAAGTTTTGGAATTCTAGGAGGTTTCAATTTTTTGCAAATTTTGATGATGAAAAAATTCGAAAATTTGGCCAAAAATTAATTTTACAAAATCAGTTTAAAAGTGAAAGGGGTTGTTAGTATTGGTTGTAAGGAGTACAAAATGGTACTCCTTTTTGCTCTCTGACCATTTTTAGTCAAGTAATAGCCCAAAAAGCCAATTTGAAATTTCATTTTTTTGGCAAAAATATTTTCCCAGATTTTTTGTGAAAAAAATATTTGGTATTTTGATCAAAACATTCGAAATAATTACCCAAATATGGAATGTCATACCTCGTTGAGTTTGTTTCTTAAATCCCAATCGAATTGCATTCAAGTTTTGGAATTCTAGGAGGTTTCAATTTTTTGCAAATTTTGATGAAGAAAAAATTCGAAAATTTGGCCAAAAATTAATTTTACAAAATCAGTTTAAAAGTGAAAGGGGTTGTTATTATTGGTTGTAAGGAGTACAAAATGGTACCCTTTTTTGCTCTCTGACCATTTTTAGTCAAGTTATAGCCAAAAAAGCCAATTTGAAACTTCATTTTTTTTGGCAAAAATATTTTCCCATGTTTTTTTGTGAAAAAAATATTTGGTTTTTTGATCAAAACATTCGAAATAATTACCCAAATATGGAATGTCATACCTCGTTGAGTTTGTTTCTTAAATCCCAATCGAATTGCATGCAAGTTTTGGAATTCTAGGAGGTTTCAATTTTTTGCAAATTTTGATGATGGTACCCCTTACAACAAATTCGAAAATTTGGCCAAAAATTAATTTTACAAATCAGTTTAAAAGTGAAAGGGGTTGTTAGTATTGGTTGTAAGGAGTACAAAATGGTAACTCCTTTTTGCTCTCTGACCATTTTTAGTCAAGTTATAGCCAAAAAAGCCAATTTGAAATTTCATTTTCTTGCCAAAAATATTTTCCCAGATTTTTTTGTGAAAAAAAATTTGGTTTTTTGATCAAAACATTCGAAATAATTACCCAAATATGGAATGTCATACCTCGTTGAGTTTGTTTCTTAAATCCTGATCGAATTGCATTCAAGTTTTGGAATTCTAGGAGGTTTCAATTTTTTGGTACCCTTACAAAAAATTCGAAAATTTGGCCAAAAGGCGGAGGTTTCATTTTTTGCAAATTTTGATGATGGTACCCTTACAAAAAATTCGAAAATTTGGCCAAAAATTAATTTTACAAAATCAGTTTAAAAGTGAAAGGGATTGTTAGTATTGGTTGTAAGGAGTTCAAAATGGTACTCCTGTTTGCTCTCTGACCATTTTTAGTCAAGTTATAGCCAAAAAAGCCAATTTGAAATTCATTTTTTTTGCCAAAAATATTTTCCCAGATTTTTTGTGAAAAATTTGGTATTTTGATCAAAACATTGGAAATAATTACCCAAATATGGAATGTCATACCTCGTTGAGTTTGTTTCTTAAGTCCCAATCGAATTGCATTCAAGTTTTGGAATTCTAGGGAGGTTTCAATTTTCTGGTACCCCTTACAAAAAATTCGAAAATTTGGCCAAAAATTAATTTTACAAAATCAGTTTAAAAGTGAAAGGGGTTGTTAGTATTGGTTGTAAGGAGTACAAAATGGTACTCCTTTTTGCTCTCTGACCGTATTTAGTCAAGTTTCATTTTTTTTGCCAAAAATATTTTCCCAGATTTTTTGTGAAAAAAATATTTGGTTTTTTTGATCAAAACATTCCAAATAATTACCCAAATATGGAATGTCATACCTCGTTGAGTTTGTTTCTTAAATCCTGATCGAATTGCATTCAAGTTTTGGAATTCTAGGAGGTTTCAATTTTTTGGTACCGCCTTACAAAAAATTCGAAAATTTGGCCAAAAGGCGGGAGGTTTCAATTTGATGATGGTACCCCTTACAAAAAAATTCGAAAAATTTGGCAACAAAAATTATTTTACAAAATCAGTTTAAAGTGAAAGGGGTTGTTAGTATTGGTTGTAAGGAGTACAAAATGGTACTCCTTTTTGCTCTCTGACCATTTTTAGTCAAGTTATAGCCAAAAAAGCCAATTTGAAATTTCATTTTTTTGCCAAAATATTTTCCCAGATTTTTTGTGAAAAAAATTTGGTATTTTGATCAAAACATTGGAAATAATTACCCAAATATGGAATGTCATACCTCGTTGAGTTTGTTTTCTTAAATCCCAATCGAATTGCATTCAAGTTTTGGAATTCTAGGAGGTTTCACTTTTTTGCAAATTTTGATGATGAAAAATTCGAAAATTTGGCCAAATTAATTTTACAAAATCAGTTTAAAAGTGAAAGGGGTTGTTAGTATTGGTTGTAAGGAGTACAAAATGGTACTCCTTTTTGCTCTCTGACCATTTTTAGTCAAGTTATAGCCAAAAAGCCAATTTGAAATTTCATTTTTTTTGGCAAAAATATTTTCCCAAAATTTTTGTGAAAAAAATATTTGGTATTTTGATCAAAACATTCGAAATAATAATTACCCAAATATGGAATGTCATACCTCGTTGAGTTTGTTTCTTAAATCCCAGTCGAATTGCATTCAAGTTTTGGAATTCTAGGAGGTTTCAATTTTTTGCAAATTTTGATGATGAAAAATTAGAAAATTTGGCCAAAAATTAATTTCACCAAAATCAGTTTAAAAGTGAAAGGGGTTGTTAGTATTGGTTGTAAGGAGTACAAAATGGTACTCCCTTTTTGCCTCTCTGACCATTTTTAGTCAAGTTATAGCCAAAAAGCCAATTTGGAAATTTCATTTTCTTGGCCAAAAATATTTTCCCAGATTTTTTGTGAAAAAAAATTTGGTTTTTTTGATCAAAACATTCGAAATAATTACCAAATATGGAATGTCATACTCGTTGAGTTTGTTTCTTAAATCCCAATCGAATTGCATTCAAGTTTTGGAATTCTAGGAGGTTTCAATTTTTTGCAACTTTTGATGCATTACAAAAAATTCGAAAATTTGGCCAAAAATTAATTTTACAAAATCAGTTTAAAAGTGAAAGGGAGTTGTTAGTATTGGTTGTAAGGAGTACAAAATGGTACTCCTTTTTGCTCTCTGACCATTTTTAGTCAAGTTATAGCCAAAAAAGCCAATTTGAAATTTCATTTTTTTGCCAAAAATATTTTCCCAAAATTTTTGTGAAAAAAATATTTGGTATTTTGATCAAACATTCGAAATAATAATTACCCAAATATGGAATGTCATACCTCGTTGAGTTTGTTTCTTAAATCCCAATCGAATTGCATTCAAGTTTTGGAATTCTAGGAGGTTTCAATTTTTTGCAAATTTTGATGATGAAAAAATTCGAAAATTTGGCCAAAAATTAATTTTACAAAATCAGTTTAAAAGTGAAAGGGGTTGTTAGTATTGGTTGTAAGGAGTACAAAATGGTACTCCTTTTTGCTCTCTGACCATTTTTAGTCAAGTTATAGCCAAAAAAGCCAATTTGAAATTTCATTTTTTTTGCAAAAATATTTTCCCAATTTTTTGTGAAAAAAATATTTGTTTTGATCAAAACATTCGAAATAATTACCCAAATATGGAATGTCATACCTCGTTGAGTTTGTTTCTTAAATCCCAATCGAATTGCATTCAAGTTTTGGAATTCTAGGAGGTTTCAATTTTTTGCAAATTTGATGATGAACTCGAAAATTTGGCCAAAAATTAATTTTACAAAATCAGTTTAAAAGTGAAAGGGTTGTTAGTATTGGTTGTAAGGAGTACAAAATGGTACTCCTTTTTGCTCTCTGACCATTTTTAGTCAAGTTATAGCCAAAAAAGCCAATTTGAAATTTCATTTTTTTGCCAAAAATATTTTCCCAAAATTTTTGTGAAAAAAATATTTGGTATTTTGATCAAAACATTCGAAATAATTAATTACCCAAATATGGAATGTCATACCTCGTTGAGTTTGTTTCTTAAATCCCAATCGAATTGCATTCAAGTTTTGGAATTTAGGAGGTTTTCAATTTTTTGCAAATTTTGATGATGAAAAAATTCGAAAATTTGGCCAAAAATTAATTTTACAAATCAGTTTAAAAGTGAAAGGGTTGTTATTATTGGTTGTAAGGAGTACAAAATGGTACTCCTTTTTGCTCTCTGACCATTTTTAGTCAAGTTATAGCCAAAAAAGCCAATTTGAAATTTCATTTATTTGCCAAAAATATTTTCCCAGATTTTTTTGTGAAAAAATATTTGCTTTTTGATCAAAACATTCGAAATAATTACCCAAATATGGAATGTCATACTCGTTGAGTTTGTTTCTTAAATCCCAATCGAATTGCATTCAAGTTTTGGAATTCTAGGAGGTTTCAATTTTTTGCAAATTTTGATGAAAAAAAATTAGAAAATTTGGCCAAAATTAATTTTACAAAATCAGTTTAAAAGTGAAAGGGGTTGTTAGTATTGGTTTAAGGAGTACAAAATGGTACTCCTTTTTGCTCTCTGACCATTTTTAGTCAAGTTATAGCCAAAAAAGAATTTGAAATTTCATTTTTTGCCAAAAATATTTTCCCAGATTTTTTGTGAAAAAAAATTTGGTTTTTTGATCAAACATTCGAAATAATTACCCAAATATGGAATGTCATACCTCGTGGAGTTTGTTTCTTAAATCCCAATCGAATTGCATTCAAGTTTGGAATTCTAGGAGGTTTCAATTTTTGCAAACTTTTGATGCAATTACAAAAAATTCGAAAATTGGCCAAAAAATTAATTTTACAAAATCAGTTTAAAAGTGAAAGGAGTTGTTAGTATTGGTTGTAAGGAGTACAAAATGGTACTCCTTTTTGCTCTCTGACCATTTTTAGTCAAGTTTAGCCAAAAAGCCAATTTGAAATTTCATTTTTTTTGGCAAAAATATTTTCCCAAAATTTTTGTGAAAAAAATATTTGGTATTTTGATCAAAACATTCGAAATAATAATTACCCAAATATGGAATGTCATACCTCGTTGAGTTTGTTTCTTAAATCCCAATCGAATTGCATTCAAGTTTTGGAATTCTATGAGGTTTCACTTTTTTGCAAAATTTTGATGATGAAAAAAATTCGAAAATTTGGCCAAAAATTTATTTTACAAAATCAGTTTAAAAGTGAAAGGGGTTGTTAGTATTGGTTGTAAGGAGTACAAAATGGTACTCCTTTTGCTCTCTGACCATTTTTAGTCAAGTTATAGCCAAAAAAGCCAATTTGAAAATTTATTTTTTTGCCAAAAATATTTTCCCAAATTTTTTGTTGAAAAAATATTTGCTTTTTTGATCAAAACATTCGAAATAATTACCCAAATATGGAATGTCATACCTCGTTGAGTTTGTTTCTTAAATCCCAATCGAATTGCATTCAAGTTTTGGAATTCTAGGAGGTTTCAATTTTTTGCAAATTTTGATGATGAAAAAACTCGAAAATTTGGCCAAAAATTAATTTTACAAAATCAGTTTAAAAGTGAAAAGGGGTTGTTAGTATTGGTTGTAAGGAGTACAAAATGGTACTCCTTTTTGCTCTCTGACCATTTTTAGTCAAGTTTATAGCCAAAAAAGCCAATTTGAATTTCATTTTTTTGCCAAAAATATTTTCCCAGATTTTTTGTGAAAAAATTTGGTTTTTGATCAAAACATTGGAATAATTACCCAAATTGGAATGTCATACCCCGTTGAGTTTGTTTATAGTCAAGTTATAGACAAAAAAGCAATTTGAATTTCATTTTTTTGCCAAAAATA
>NW_025416855.1:0-24404 GCF_016746395.2 Drosophila simulans
TTAGGCTTTTCACCGAAGTTACTGTACAAATGGCTGAATATATAAGTTGTAAATACACGATTTTTTACATTGGTCAAATGTCAATATGTGGTTATGAATCCGAACAAGGGTTTCATTAACGACATTCTTTAGATAATAACCACTTAAACGATTTGTTTTAACCGATGGTTTTATCATCTTAGGCTTTTCACGAAGTTACTGTACAAATTGGCTGAATATATAAGTTGTAAATACACGATTTTTACATTGGTCAAATGTCAATATGTGGTTATGAATCCGAACAAGGAGTTTCAATTAACGACATTTCTTGTATTTGAATAACTCCAACCACTGTAAAACGATTTTGTTTTAACCGATGGTTTTATCATCTTAGGCTTTTCACCGAAGTTACTGTACAAATTGGCTGAATATATAAGTTGTAAATACACGATTTTTACATTGGTCAAATGTCAATATGTGGTTATGAATCCGAACAAGGAGTTTCAATTTAACGACATTTCTTGTATTTGAATAACTCCAACCACTGTAAAACGATTTTGTTTTAACCGATGGTTTTATCATCTTAGGCTTTTCACCGAAGTTACTGTACAAATTGCTGAATATATAAGTTGTAAATACACGATTTTTACATTGGTCAAATGTCAATATGTGGTTATGAATCCGAACAAGGAGTTTCAATTTAACGACATTTCTTGTATTTGATAACTCCAACCACTGTAAAACGATTTTGTTTTAACCGATGGTTTTATCATCTTAGGCTTTTCACCGAAGTTACTGTACAAATTGCTGAATATATAAGTTGTAAATACACGATTTTTACATTGGTCAAATGTCAATATGTGGTTATGAATCCGAACAAGGAGTTTCAATTTAACGACATTTCTTGTATTTGAATAACTCCAACCACTGTAAACGATTTTGTTTTAACCGATGGTTTTATCATCTTAGGCTTTTCACCGAAGTTACTGTACAAATTGCTGAATATATAAGTTGTAAATACACGATTTTTACATTGGTCAAATGTCATATGTGGTTATGAATCCGAACAAGGAGTTTAATTTACGACATTTTGTATTTGAATAAACCACTGTAAAACGATTTTGTTTTAACCGATGGTTTTATCATCTTAGGCTTTTCACCGAAGTTACTGTACAAATTGGCTGAATATATAAGTTGTAAATACACGATTTTTACATTGGTCAAATGTCAATATGTGGTTATGAATCCGAACAAGGAGTTTCAATTTAACGACATTTCTTGTATTTGAATACTCCAACCACTGTAAAACGATTTTGTTTTAACCGATGGTTTTATCATCTTAGGCTTTTCACGAAGTTACTGTACAAATTGGCTGAATATATAAGTTGTAAATACACGATTTTTACATTGGTCAAATGTCAATATGTGGTTATGAATCCGAACAAGGAGTTTCAATTTAACGACATTTCTTGTATTTGAATAACCCAACCACTGTAAAACGATTTTGTTTTAACCGATGGTTTTATCATCTTAGGCTTTTCACCGAAGTTACTGTACAAATTGGCTGAATATATAAGTTGTAAATACACGATTTTTACATTGGTCAAATGTCAATATGTGGTTATGAATCCGAACAAGGAGTTTCAATTTAACGACATTTCTTGTATTTGAATAACTCCAACCACTGTAAACGATTTTGTTTTAACCGATGGTTTTATCATCTTAGGCTTTTCACCGAAGTTACTGTACAAATTGGCTGAATATATAAGTTGTAAATACACGATTTTTACATTGGTCAAATGTCAATATGTGGTTATGAATCCGAACAAGGAGTTTCAATTTAACGACATTTCTTGTATTTGAATAACTCCAACCACTGTAAAACGATTTTGTTTTAACCGATAGTTTTATCATCTTAGGCTTTTCACCGAAGTTACTGTACAAATTGGCTGAATATATAAGTTGTAAATACACGATTTTTACATTGGTCAAATGTCAATATGTGGTTATGAATCCGAACAAGGAGTTTCAATTTAACGACATTTCTTGTATTTGATAAACCCCAACCACTGTAAAACGATTTTGTTTTAACCGATGGTTTTATCATCTTAGGCTTTTCACCGAAGTTACTGTAAAAATTGGCTGAATATATAAGTTGTAAATACACGATTCTTACATTGGTCAAATGTCAATATGTGGTTATGAATCCGAACAAGGAGTTTCAAATTAACGACATTTATTGTATTTGAATAACTCCAACCACTGTAAAACGATTTTGTTTAACCGATGGTTTTATCATCTTACGCTTTTCACCGAAGTTACTGTACAAATTGGCTGAATATATAAGTTGTAAATACACGATTTTTACATTGGTCAAATGTCAATATGTGGTTATGAATCCGAACAAGGAGTTTCAATTTAACGACATTTCTTGTATTTGAATAACTCCAACCACTGTAAAACGATTTTGTTTTAACCGATGGTTTTATCATCTTAGGCTTTTCACCGAAGTTACTGTACAAATTGGCTGAATATATAAGTTGTAAATACACGATTTTTACATTGGTCAAATGTCAATATGTGGTTATGAATCCGAACAAGGAGTTTCAATTTAACGACATTTCTTGTATTTGATAACCCAACCACTGTAAAACGATTTTGTTTTAACCGATGGTTTTATCATCTTAGGCTTTTCACCGAAGTTACTAAACAAATTGGCTGAATATATAAGTTGTAAATACACGATTTTTACATTGGTCAAATGTCAATATGTGGTTATGAATCCGAACAAGGAGTTTCAATTTAACGACATTTCTTGTATTTGAATAACTCCAACCACTGTAAAACGATTTTGTTTTAACCGATGGTTTTATCATCTTAGGCTTTTCACCGAAGTTACTGTACAAATTGCTGAATATATAAGTTGTAAATACACGATTTTTACATTGGTCAAATGTCAATATGTGGTTATGAATCCGAACAAGGAGTTTCAATTTAACGACATTTCTTGTATTTGATACTCCAACCACTGTAAAACGATTTTGTTTTAACCGATGGTTTTATCATCTTAGGCTTTTCACCGAAGTTACTGTACAAATTGGCTGAATATATAAGTTGTAAATACACGATTTTTACATTGGTCAAATGTCAATATGTGGTTATGAATCCGAACAAGGAGTTTCAATTTAACGACATTTCTTGTATTTGAATAACTCCAACCACTGTAAAACGATTTTGTTTTAACCGATGGTTTTATCATCTTAGGCTTTTCACCGAAGTTACTGTACAAATTGGCTGAATATATAAGTTGTAAATACACGATTTTTACATTGGTCAAATGTCAATATGTGGTTATGAATCCGAACAAGGAGTTTCAATTTAACGACATTTCTTGTATTTGATACCCAACCACTGTAAAACGATTTTGTTTTAACCGATGGTTTTATCATCTTAGGCTTTTCACCGAAGTTACTGTACAAATTGGCTGAATATATAAGTTGTAAATACACGATTTTTACATTGGTCAAATGTCAATATGTGGTTATGAATCCGAACAAGGAGTTTCAATTTAACGACATTTCTTGTATTTGAATAACTCCAACCACTGTAAAACGATTTTGTTTTAACCGATGGTTTTATCATCTTAGGCTTTTCACCGAAGTTACTGTACAAATTGGCTGAATATATAAGTTGTAAATACACGATTTTTACATTGGTCAAATGTCAATATGTGGTTATGAATCCGAACAAGGAGTTTCAATTTAACGACATTTCTTGTATTTGAATAACTCCAACCACTGTAAAACGATTTTGTTTTAACCGATGGTTTTATCATCTTAGGCTTTTCACCGAAGTTACTGTACAAATTGGCTGAATATATAAGTTGTAAATACACGATTTTTACATTGGTCAAATGTCAATATGTGGTTATGAATCCGAACAAGGAGTTTCAATTTAACGACATTTCTTGTATTTGAATAACTCCAACCACTGTAAAACGATTTTGTTTTAACCGATGGTTTTATCATCTTAGGCTTTTCACCGAAGTTACTGTACAAATTGGCTGAATATATAAGTTGTAAATACACGATTTTTACATTGGTCAAATGTCAATATGTGGTTATGAATCCGAACAAGGAGTTTCAATTTAACGACATTTCTTGTATTTGAATAACTCCAACCACTGTAAAACGATTTTGTTTTAACCGATGGTTTTATCATCTTAGGCTTTTCACCGAAGTTACTGTACAAATTGGCTGAATATATAAGTTGTAAATACACGATTTTTACATTGGTCAAATGTCAATATGTGGTTATGAATCCGAACAAGGAGTTTCAATTTAACGACATTTCTTGTATTTGAATAACTCCAACCACTGTAAAACGATTTTGTTTTAACCGATGGTTTTATCATCTTAGGCTTTTCACCGAAGTTACTGTACAAATTGGCTGAATATATAAGTTGTAAATACACGATTTTTACATTGGTCAAATGTCAATATGTGGTTATGAATCCGAACAAGGAGTTTCAATTTAACGACATTTCTTGTATTTGATACTCCAACCACTGTAAAACGATTTGTTTTAACCGATGGTTTTATCATCTTAGGCTTTTCACCGAAGTTACTGTACAAATTGGCTGAATATATAAGTTGTAAATACACGATTTTTACATTGGTCAAATGTCAATATGTGGTTATGAATCCGAACAAGGAGTTTCAATTTAACGACATTTCTTGTATTTGAATAACTCCAACCACTGTAAAACGATTTTGTTTTAACCGATGGTTTTATCATCTTAGGCTTTTCACCGAAGTTACTGTACAAATTGGCTGAATATATAAGTTGTAAATACACGATTTTTACATTGGTCAAATGTCAATATGTGGTTATGAATCCGAACAAGGAGTTTCAATTTAACGACATTTCTTGTATTTGAATAACTCCAACCACTGTAAAACGATTTTGTTTTAACCGATGGTTTTATCATCTTAGGCTTTTCACCGAAGTTACTGTACAAATTGGCTGAATATATAAGTTGTAAATACACGATTTTTACATTGGTCAAATGTCAATATGTGGTTATGAATCCGAACAAGGAGTTTCAATTTAACGACATTTCTTGTATTTGAATAACTCCAACCACTGTAAAACGATTTTGTTTTAACCGATGGTTTTATCATCTTAGGCTTTTCACCGAAGTTACTGTACAAATTGGCTGAATATATAAGTTGTAAATACACGATTTTTACATTGGTCAAATGTCAATATGTGGTTATGAATCCGAACAAGGAGTTTCAATTTAACGACATTTCTTGTATTTGAATAACTCCAACCACTGTAAAACGATTTTGTTTTAACCGATGGTTTTATCATCTTAGGCTTTTCACCGAAGTTACTGTACAAATTGGCTGAATATATAAGTTGTAAATACACGATTTTTACATTGGTCAAATGTCAATATGTGGTTATGAATCCGAACAAGGAGTTTCAATTTAACGACATTTCTTGTATTTGAATAACTCCAACCACTGTAAAACGATTTTGTTTTAACCGATGGTTTTATCATCTTAGGCTTTTCACCGAAGTTACTGTACAAATTGGCTGAATATATAAGTTGTAAATACACGATTTTTACATTGGTCAAATGTCAATATGTGGTTATGAATCCGAACAAGGAGTTTCAATTTAACGACATTTCTTGTATTTGAATAACTCCAACCACTGTAAAACGATTTTGTTTTAACCGATGGTTTTATCATCTTAGGCTTTTCACCGAAGTTACTGTACAAATTGGCTGAATATATAAGTTGTAAATACACGATTTTTACATTGGTCAAATGTCAATATGTGGTTATGAATCCGAACAAGGAGTTTCAATTTAACGACATTTCTTGTATTTGAATAACTCCAACCACTGTAAAACGATTTTGTTTTAACCGATGGTTTTATCATCTTAGGCTTTTCACCGAAGTTACTGTACAAATTGGCTGAATATATAAGTTGTAAATACACGATTTTTACATTGGTCAAATGTCAATATGTGGTTATGAATCCGAACAAGGAGTTTCAATTTAACGACATTTCTTGTATTTGATACCAACCACTGTAAAACGATTTTGTTTTAACCGATGTTTTATCATCTTAGGCTTTTCACGAAGTTACTGTACAAATTGCTGAATATATAAGTTGTAAATACACGATTTTTACATTGGTCAAATGTCAATATGTGGTTATGAATCCGAACAAGGAGTTTCAATTTAACGACATTTCTTGTATTTGAATAACTCCAACCACTGTAAAACGATTTTGTTTTAACCGATGGTTTTATCATCTTAGGCTTTTCACCGAAGTTACTGTACAAATTGCTGAATATATAAGTTGTAAATACACGATTTTTACATTGGTCAAATGTCAATATGTGGTTATGAATCCGAACAAGGAGTTTCAATTTAACGACATTTCTTGTATTTGAATAACTCCAACCACTGTAAAACGATTTTGTTTTAACCGATGGTTTTATCATCTTAGGCTTTTCACCGAAGTTACTGTACAAATTGGCTGAATATATAAGTTGTAAATACACGATTTTTACATTGGTCAAATGTCAATATGTGGTTATGAATCCGAACAAGGAGTTTCAATTTAACGACATTTCTTGTATTTGAATAACTCCAACCACTGTAAAACGATTTTGTTTTAACCGATGGTTTTATCATCTTAGGCTTTTCACCGAAGTTACTGTACAAATTGGCTGAATATATAAGTTGTAAATACACGATTTTTACATTGGTCAAATGTCAATATGTGGTTATGAATCCGAACAAGGAGTTTCAATTTAACGACATTTCTTGTATTTGAATAACTCCAACCACTGTAAAACGATTTTGTTTTAACCGATGGTTTTATCATCTTAGGCTTTTCACCGAAGTTACTGTACAAATTGGCTGAATATATAAGTTGTAAATACACGATTTTTACATTGGTCAAATGTCAATATGTGGTTATGAATCCGAACAAGGAGTTTCAATTTAACGACATTTCTTGTATTTGAATAACTCCAACCACTGTAAAACGATTTTGTTTTAACCGATGGTTTTATCATCTTAGGCTTTTCACCGAAGTTACTGTACAAATTGGCTGAATATATAAGTTGTAAATACACGATTTTTACATTGGTCAAATGTCAATATGTGGTTATGAATCCGAACAAGGAGTTTCAATTTAACGACATTTCTTGTATTTGAATAACTCCAACCACTGTAAAACGATTTTGTTTTAACCGATGGTTTTATCATCTTAGGCTTTTCACCGAAGTTACTGTACAAATTGGCTGAATATATAAGTTGTAAATACACGATTTTTACATTGGTCAAATGTCAATATGTGGTTATGAATCCGAACAAGGAGTTTCAATTTAACGACATTTCTTGTATTTGAATAACTCCAACCACTGTAAAACGATTTTGTTTTAACCGATGGTTTTATCATCTTAGGCTTTTCACCGAAGTTACTGTACAAATTGGCTGAATATATAAGTTGTAAATACACGATTTTTACATTGGTCAAATGTCAATATGTGGTTATGAATCCGAACAAGGAGTTTCAATTTAACGACATTTCTTGTATTTGAATAACTCCAACCACTGTAAAACGATTTTGTTTTAACCGATGGTTTTATCATCTTAGGCTTTTCACCGAAGTTACTGTACAAATTGGCTGAATATATAAGTTGTAAATACACGATTTTTACATTGGTCAAATGTCAATATGTGGTTATGAATCCGAACAAGGAGTTTCAATTTAACGACATTTCTTGTATTTGAATAACTCCAACCACTGTAAAACGATTTTGTTTTAACCGATGGTTTTATCATCTTAGGCTTTTCACCGAAGTTACTGTACAAATTGGCTGAATATATAAGTTGTAAATACACGATTTTTACATTGGTCAAATGTCAATATGTGGTTATGAATCCGAACAAGGAGTTTCAATTTAACGACATTTCTTGTATTTGAATAACTCCAACCACTGTAAAACGATTTTGTTTTAACCGATGGTTTTATCATCTTAGGCTTTTCACCGAAGTTACTGTACAAATTGGCTGAATATATAAGTTGTAAATACACGATTTTTACATTGGTCAAATGTCAATATGTGGTTATGAATCCGAACAAGGAGTTTCAATTTAACGACATTTCTTGTATTTGAATAACTCCAACCACTGTAAAACGATTTTGTTTTAACCGATGGTTTTATCATCTTAGGCTTTTCACCGAAGTTACTGTACAAATTGGCTGAATATATAAGTTGTAAATACACGATTTTTACATTGGTCAAATGTCAATATGTGGTTATGAATCCGAACAAGGAGTTTCAATTTAACGACATTTCTTGTATTTGAATAACTCCAACCACTGTAA
Organism: Drosophila simulans; assembly: GCF_016746395.2. Lineage (NCBI taxonomy): Eukaryota > Metazoa > Arthropoda > Insecta > Diptera > Drosophilidae > Drosophila > Drosophila simulans. The sequence goes on from NW_025416855.1 coordinate 8,404, forward strand.
AACGATTTTGTTTTAACCGATGGTTTTATCATCTTAGGCTTTTCACCGAAGTTACTGTACAAATTGGCTGAATATATAAGTTGTAAATACACGATTTTTACATTGGTCAAATGTCAATATGTGGTTATGAATCCGAACAAGGAGTTTCAATTTAACGACATTTCTTGTATTTGAATAACTCCAACCACTGTAAAACGATTTTGTTTTAACCGATGGTTTTATCATCTTAGGCTTTTCACCGAAGTTACTGTACAAATTGGCTGAATATATAAGTTGTAAATACACGATTTTTACATTGGTCAAATGTCAATATGTGGTTATGAATCCGAACAAGGAGTTTCAATTTAACGACATTTCTTGTATTTGATAACCCCACCCACTGTAAAACGATTTTGTTTTAACCGATGGTTTTATCATCTTAGGCTTTTCACCGAAGTTACTGTACAAATTGGCTGAATATATAAGTTGTAAATACACGATTTTTACATTGGTCAAATGTCAATATGTGGTTATGAATCCGAACAAGGAGTTTCAATTTAACGACATTTCTTGTATTTGAATAACTCCAACCACTGTAAAACGATTTTGTTTTAACCGATGGTTTTATCATCTTAGGCTTTTCACCGAAGTTACTGTACAAATTGGCTGAATATATAAGTTGTAAATACACGATTTTTACATTGGTCAAATGTCAATATGTGGTTATGAATCCGAACAAGGAGTTTCAATTTAACGACATTTCTTGTATTTGATAACTCCACCCACTGTAAAACGATTTTGTTTTAACCGATGGTTTTATCATCTTAGGCTTTTCACCGAAGTTACTGTACAAATTGGCTGAATATATAAGTTGTAAATACACGATTTTTACATTGGTCAAATGTCAATATGTGGTTATGAATCCGAACAAGGAGTTTCAATTTAACGACATTTCTTGTATTTGAATAACTCCAACCACTGTAAAACGATTTTGTTTTAACCGATGGTTTTATCATCTTAGGCTTTTCACCGAAGTTACTGTACAAATTGGCTGAATATATAAGTTGTAAATACACGATTTTTACATTGGTCAAATGTCAATATGTGGTTATGAATCCGAACAAGGAGTTTCAATTTAACGACATTTCTTGTATTTGAATAACTCCAACCACTGTAAAACGATTTTGTTTTAACCGATGGTTTTATCATCTTAGGCTTTTCACCGAAGTTACTGTACAAATTGGCTGAATATATAAGTTGTAAATACACGATTTTTACATTGGTCAAATGTCAATATGTGGTTATGAATCCGAACAAGGAGTTTCAATTTAACGACATTTCTTGTATTTGAATAACTCCAACCACTGTAAAACGATTTTGTTTTAACCGATGGTTTTATCATCTTAGGCTTTTCACCGAAGTTACTGTACAAATTGGCTGAATATATAAGTTGTAAATACACGATTTTTACATTGGTCAAATGTCAATATGTGGTTATGAATCCGAACAAGGAGTTTCAATTTAACGACATTTCTTGTATTTGAATAACTCCAACCACTGTAAAACGATTTTGTTTTAACCGATGGTTTTATCATCTTAGGCTTTTCACCGAAGTTACTGTACAAATTGGCTGAATATATAAGTTGTAAATACACGATTTTTACATTGGTCAAATGTCAATATGTGGTTATGAATCCGAACAAGGAGTTTCAATTTAACGACATTTCTTGTATTTGAATAACTCCAACCACTGTAAAACGATTTTGTTTTAACCGATGGTTTTATCATCTTAGGCTTTTCACCGAAGTTACTGTACAAATTGGCTGAATATATAAGTTGTAAATACACGATTTTTACATTGGTCAAATGTCAATATGTGGTTATGAATCCGAACAAGGAGTTTCAATTTAACGACATTTCTTGTATTTGAATAACTCCAACCACTGTAAAACGATTTTGTTTTAACCGATGGTTTTATCATCTTAGGCTTTTCACCGAAGTTACTGTACAAATTGGCTGAATATATAAGTTGTAAATACACGATTTTTACATTGGTCAAATGTCAATATGTGGTTATGAATCCGAACAAGGAGTTTCAATTTAACGACATTTCTTGTATTTGAATAACTCCAACCACTGTAAAACGATTTTGTTTTAACCGATGGTTTTATCATCTTAGGCTTTTCACCGAAGTTACTGTACAAATTGGCTGAATATATAAGTTGTAAATACACGATTTTTACATTGGTCAAATGTCAATATGTGGTTATGAATCCGAACAAGGAGTTTCAATTTAACGACATTTCTTGTATTTGAATAACTCCAACCACTGTAAAACGATTTTGTTTTAACCGATGGTTTTATCATCTTAGGCTTTTCACCGAAGTTACTGTACAAATTGGCTGAATATATAAGTTGTAAATACACGATTTTTACATTGGTCAAATGTCAATATGTGGTTATGAATCCGAACAAGGAGTTTCAATTTAACGACATTTCTTGTATTTGAATAACTCCAACCACTGTAAAACGATTTTGTTTTAACCGATGGTTTTATCATCTTAGGCTTTTCACCGAAGTTACTGTACAAATTGGCTGAATATATAAGTTGTAAATACACGATTTTTACATTGGTCAAATGTCAATATGTGGTTATGAATCCGAACAAGGAGTTTCAATTTAACGACATTTCTTGTATTTGAATAACTCCAACCACTGTAAAACGATTTTGTTTTAACCGATGGTTTTATCATCTTAGGCTTTTCACCGAAGTTACTGTACAAATTGGCTGAATATATAAGTTGTAAATACACGATTTTTACATTGGTCAAATGTCAATATGTGGTTATGAATCCGAACAAGGAGTTTCAATTTAACGACATTTCTTGTATTTGAATAACTCCAACCACTGTAAAACGATTTTGTTTTAACCGATGGTTTTATCATCTTAGGCTTTTCACCGAAGTTACTGTACAAATTGGCTGAATATATAAGTTGTAAATACACGATTTTTACATTGGTCAAATGTCAATATGTGGTTATGAATCCGAACAAGGAGTTTCAATTTAACGACATTTCTTGTATTTGAATAACTCCAACCACTGTAAAACGATTTTGTTTTAACCGATGGTTTTATCATCTTAGGCTTTTCACCGAAGTTACTGTACAAATTGGCTGAATATATAAGTTGTAAATACACGATTTTTACATTGGTCAAATGTCAATATGTGGTTATGAATCCGAACAAGGAGTTTCAATTTAACGACATTTCTTGTATTTGAATAACTCCAACCACTGTAAAACGATTTTGTTTTAACCGATGGTTTTATCATCTTAGGCTTTTCACCGAAGTTACTGTACAAATTGGCTGAATATATAAGTTGTAAATACACGATTTTTACATTGGTCAAATGTCAATATGTGGTTATGAATCCGAACAAGGAGTTTCAATTTAACGACATTTCTTGTATTTGAATAACTCCAACCACTGTAAAACGATTTTGTTTTAACCGATGGTTTTATCATCTTAGGCTTTTCACTGAAATTACTGTACAAATTTACTGAATATATAAGTTGTAAATACACGATTTTTACATTGGTCAAATGTCAATATGTGGTTATGAATCCGAACAAGGAGTTTCAATTTAACGACATTTCTTGTATTTGAATAACTCCAACCACTGTACAACGATTTTGTTTTTACCGATGGTTTTATCATCTTAGGCTTTTCACCGAAGTTACTGTACAAATTGGCTGAATATATAAGTTGTAAATACACGATTTTTACATTGGTCAAATGTCAATATGTGGTTATGAATCCGAACAAGGAGTTTCAATTTAACGACATTTCTTGTATTTGAATAACTCCAACCACTGTAAAACGATTTTGTTTTAACCGATGGTTTTATCATCTTAGGCTTTTCACTGAAGTTACTGTACAAATTGCTGAATATATAAGTTGTAAATACACGATTTTTACATTGGTCAAATGTCAATATGTGGTTATGAATCCGAACAAGGAGTTTCAATTTAACGACATTTCTTGTATTTGAATAACTCCAACCACTGTAAAACGATTTTGTTTTAACCGATGGTTTTATCATCTTAGGCTTTTCACCGAAGTTACTGTACAAATTGGCTGAATATATAAGTTGTAAATACACGATTTTTACATTGGTCAAATGTCAATATGTGGTTATGAATCCGAACAAGCAGTTTCAATTTAACGACATTTCTTGTATTTGAATAACCCAACCACTGTAAAACGATTTTGTTTTAACCGATGGTTTTATCATCTTAGGCTTTTCACCGAAGTTACTGTACAAATTGGCTGAATATATAAGTTGTAAATACACGATTTTTACATTGGTCAAATGTCAATATGTGGTTATGAATCCGAACAAGGAGTTTCAATTTAACGACATTTCTTGTATTTGAATAACTCCAACCACTGTAAAACGATTTTGTTTTAACCGATGGTTTTATCATCTTAGGCTTTTCACCGAAGTTACTGTACAAATTGGCTGAATATATAAGTTGTAAATACACGATTTTTACATTGGTCAAATGTCAATATGTGGTTATGAATCCGAACAAGGAGTTTCAATTTAACGACATTTCTTGTATTTGAATAACTCCAACCACTGTAAAACGATTTTGTTTTAACCGATGGTTTTATCATCTTAGGCTTTTCACCGAAGTTACTGTACAAATTGGCTGAATATATAAGTTGTAAATACACGATTTTTACATTGGTCAAATGTCAATATGTGGTTATGAATCCGAACAAGGAGTTTCAATTTAACGACATTTCTTGTATTTGAATAACTCCAACCACTGTAAAACGATTTTGTTTTAACCGATGGTTTTATCATCTTAGGCTTTTCACCGAAGTTACTGTACAAATTGGCTGAATATATAAGTTGTAAATACACGATTTTTACATTGGTCAAATGTCAATATGTGGTTATGAATCCGAACAAGGAGTTTCAATTTAACGACATTTCTTGTATTTGAATAACTCCAACCACTGTAAAACGATTTTGTTTTAACCGATGGTTTTATCATCTTAGGCTTTTCACCGAAGTTACTGTACAAATTGGCTGAATATATAAGTTGTAAATACACGATTTTTACATTGGTCAAATGTCAATATGTGGTTATGAATCCGAACAAGGAGTTTCAATTTAACGACATTTCTTGTATTTGAATAACTCCAACCACTGTAAAACGATTTTGTTTTAACCGATGGTTTTATCATCTTAGGCTTTTCACCGAAGTTACTGTACAAATTGGCTGAATATATAAGTTGTAAATACACGATTTTTACATTGGTCAAATGTCAATATGTGGTTATGAATCCGAACAAGGAGTTTCAATTTAACGACATTTCTTGTATTTGAATAACTCCAACCACTGTAAAACGATTTTGTTTTAACCGATGGTTTTATCATCTTAGGCTTTTCACCGAAGTTACTGTACAAATTGCTGAATATATAAGTTGTAAATACACGATTTTTACATTGGTCAAATGTCAATATGTGGTTATGAATCCGAACAAGGAGTTTCAATTTAACGACATTTCTTGTATTTGAATAACTCCAACCACTGTAAAACGATTTTGTTTTAACCGATGGTTTTATCATCTTAGGCTTTTCACCGAAGTTACTGTACAAATTGGCTGAATATATAAGTTGTAAATACACGATTTTTACATTGGTCAAATGTCAATATGTGGTTATGAATCCGAACAAGGAGTTTCAATTTAACGACATTTCTTGTATTTGAATAACTCCAACCACTGTAAACGATTTTGTTTTAACCGATGGTTTTATCATCTTAGGCTTTTCACCGAAGTTACTGTACAAATTGGCTGAATATATAAGTTGTAAATACACGATTTTTACATTGGTCAAATGTCAATATGTGGTTATGAATCCGAACAAGGAGTTTCAATTTAACGACATTTCTTGTATTTGAATAACTCCAACCACTGTAAAACGATTTTGTTTTAACCGATGGTTTTATCATCTTAGGCTTTTCACCGAAGTTACTGTACAAATTGGCTGAATATATAAGTTGTAAATACACGATTTTTACATTGGTCAAATGTCAATATGTGGTTATGAATCCGAACAAGGAGTTTCAATTTAACGACATTTCTTGTATTTGAATAACTCCAACCACTGTAAAACGATTTTGTTTTAACCGATGGTTTTATCATCTTAGGCTTTTCACCGAAGTTACTGTACAAATTGGCTGAATATATAAGTTGTAAATACACGATTTTTACATTGGTCAAATGTCAATATGTGGTTATGAATCCGAACAAGGAGTTTCAATTTAACGACATTTCTTGTATTTGAATAACTCCAACCACTGTAAAACGATTTTGTTTTAACCGATGGTTTTATCATCTTAGGCTTTTCACCGAAGTTACTGTACAAATTGGCTGAATATATAAGTTGTAAATACACGATTTTTACATTGGTCAAATGTCAATATGTGGTTATGAATCCGAACAAGGAGTTTCAATTTAACGACATTTCTTGTATTTGAATAACTCCAACCACTGTAAAACGATTTTGTTTTAACCGATGGTTTTATCATCTTAGGCTTTTCACCGAAGTTACTGTACAAATTGGCTGAATATATAAGTTGTAAATACACGATTTTTACATTGGTCAAATGTCAATATGTGGTTATGAATCCGAACAAGGAGTTTCAATTTAACGACATTTCTTGTATTTGAATAACTCCAACCACTGTAAAACGATTTTGTTTTAACCGATGGTTTTATCATCTTAGGCTTTTCACCGAAGTTACTGTACAAATTGGCTGAATATATAAGTTGTAAATACACGATTTTTACATTGGTCAAATGTCAATATGTGGTTATGAATCCGAACAAGGAGTTTCAATTTAACGACATTTCTTGTATTTGAATAACTCCAACCACTGTAAAACGATTTTGTTTTAACCGATGGTTTTATCATCTTAGGCTTTTCACCGAAGTTACTGTACAAATTGGCTGAATATATAAGTTGTAAATACACGATTTTTACATTGGTCAAATGTCAATATGTGGTTATGAATCCGAACAAGGAGTTTCAATTTAACGACATTTCTTGTATTTGAATAACTCCAACCACTGTAAAACGATTTTGTTTTAACCGATGGTTTTATCATCTTAGGCTTTTCACCGAAGTTACTGTACAAATTGGCTGAATATATAAGTTGTAAATACACGATTTTTACATTGGTCAAATGTCAATATGTGGTTATGAATCCGAACAAGGAGTTTCAATTTAACGACATTTCTTGTATTTGAATAACTCCAACCACTGTAAAACGATTTTGTTTTAACCGATGGTTTTATCATCTTAGGCTTTTCACCGAAGTTACTGTACAAATTGGCTGAATATATAAGTTGTAAATACACGATTTTTACATTGGTCAAATGTCAATATGTGGTTATGAATCCGAACAAGGAGTTTCAATTTAACGACATTTCTTGTATTTGAATAACTCCAACCACTGTAAAACGATTTTGTTTTAACCGATGGTTTTATCATCTTAGGCTTTTCACCGAAGTTACTGTACAAATTGGCTGAATATATAAGTTGTAAATACACGATTTTTACATTGGTCAAATGTCAATATGTGGTTATGAATCCGAACAAGGAGTTTCAATTTAACGACATTTCTTGTATTTGAATAACTCCAACCACTGTAAAACGATTTTGTTTTAACCGATGGTTTTATCATCTTAGGCTTTTCACCGAAGTTACTGTACAAATTGGCTGAATATATAAGTTGTAAATACACGATTTTTACATTGGTCAAATGTCAATATGTGGTTATGAATCCGAACAAGGAGTTTCAATTTAACGACATTTCTTGTATTTGAATAACTCCAACCACTGTAAAACGATTTTGTTTTAACCGATGGTTTTATCATCTTAGGCTTTTCACCGAAGTTACTGTACAAATTGGCTGAATATATAAGTTGTAAATACACGATTTTTACATTGGTCAAATGTCAATATGTGGTTATGAATCCGAACAAGGAGTTTCAATTTAACGACATTTCTTGTATTTGAATAACTCCAACCACTGTAAAACGATTTTGTTTTAACCGATGGTTTTATCATCTTAGGCTTTTCACCGAAGTTACTGTACAAATTGGCTGAATATATAAGTTGTAAATACACGATTTTTACATTGGTCAAATGTCAATATGTGGTTATGAATCCGAACAAGGAGTTTCAATTTAACGACATTTCTTGTATTTGAATAACTCCAACCACTGTAAAACGATTTTGTTTTAACCGATGGTTTTATCATCTTAGGCTTTTCACCGAAGTTACTGTACAAATTGGCTGAATATATAAGTTGTAAATACACGATTTTTACATTGGTCAAATGTCAATATGTGGTTATGAATCCGAACAAGGAGTTTCAATTTAACGACATTTCTTGTATTTGAATAACTCCAACCACTGTAAAACGATTTTGTTTTAACCGATGGTTTTATCATCTTAGGCTTTTCACCGAAGTTACTGTACAAATTGGCTGAATATATAAGTTGTAAATACACGATTTTTACATTGGTCAAATGTCAATATGTGGTTATGAATCCGAACAAGGAGTTTCAATTTAACGACATTTCTTGTATTTGATAACCCCACCCACTGTAAAACGATTTTGTTTTAACCGATGGTTTTATCATCTTAGGCTTTTCACCGAAGTTACTGTACAAATTGGCTGAATATATAAGTTGTAAATACACGATTTTTACATTGGTCAAATGTCAATATGTGGTTATGAATCCGAACAAGGAGTTTCAATTTAACGACATTTCTTGTATTTGAATAACTCCAACCACTGTAAAACGATTTTGTTTTAACCGATGGTTTTATCATCTTAGGCTTTTCACCGAAGTTACTGTACAAATTGGCTGAATATATAAGTTGTAAATACACGATTTTTACATTGGTCAAATGTCAATATGTGGTTATGAATCCGAACAAGGAGTTTCAATTTAACGACATTTCTTGTATTTGAATAACTCCAACCACTGTAAAACGATTTTGTTTTAACCGATGGTTTTATCATCTTAGGCTTTTCACCGAAGTTACTGTACAAATTGGCTGAATATATAAGTTGTAAATACACGATTTTTACATTGGTCAAATGTCAATATGTGGTTATGAATCCGAACAAGGAGTTTCAATTTAACGACATTTCTTGTATTTGAATAACTCCAACCACTGTAAAACGATTTTGTTTTAACCGATGGTTTTATCATCTTAGGCTTTTCACCGAAGTTACTGTACAAATTGGCTGAATATATAAGTTGTAAATACACGATTTTTACATTGGTCAAATGTCAATATGTGGTTATGAATCCGAACAAGGAGTTTCAATTTAACGACATTTCTTGTATTTGAATAACTCCAACCACTGTAAAACGATTTTGTTTTAACCGATGGTTTTATCATCTTAGGCTTTTCACCGAAGTTACTGTACAAATTGGCTGAATATATAAGTTGTAAATACACGATTTTTACATTGGTCAAATGTCAATATGTGGTTATGAATCCGAACAAGGAGTTTCAATTTAACGACATTTCTTGTATTTGATAACCCCACCCACTGTAAAACGATTTTGTTTTAACCGATGGTTTTATCATCTTAGGCTTTTCACCGAAGTTACTGTACAAATTGGCTGAATATATAAGTTGTAAATACACGATTTTTACATTGGTCAAATGTCAATATGTGGTTATGAATCCGAACAAGGAGTTTCAATTTAACGACATTTCTTGTATTTGAATAACTCCAACCACTGTAAAACGATTTTGTTTTAACCGATGGTTTTATCATCTTAGGCTTTTCACCGAAGTTACTGTACAAATTGGCTGAATATATAAGTTGTAAATACACGATTTTTACATTGGTCAAATGTCAATATGTGGTTATGAATCCGAACAAGGAGTTTCAATTTAACGACATTTCTTGTATTTGAATAACTCCAACCACTGTAAAACGATTTTGTTTTAACCGATGGTTTTATCATCTTAGGCTTTTCACCGAAGTTACTGTACAAATTGGCTGAATATATAAGTTGTAAATACACGATTTTTACATTGGTCAAATGTCAATATGTGGTTATGAATCCGAACAAGGAGTTTCAATTTAACGACATTTCTTGTATTTGAATAACTCCAACCACTGTAAAACGATTTTGTTTTAACCGATGGTTTTATCATCTTAGGCTTTTCACCGAAGTTACTGTACAAATTGGCTGAATATATAAGTTGTAAATACACGATTTTTACATTGGTCAAATGTCAATATGTGGTTATGAATCCGAACAAGGAGTTTCAATTTAACGACATTTCTTGTATTTGAATAACTCCAACCACTGTAAAACGATTTTGTTTTAACCGATGGTTTTATCATCTTAGGCTTTTCACCGAAGTTACTGTACAAATTGGCTGAATATATAAGTTGTAAATACACGATTTTTACATTGGTCAAATGTCAATATGTGGTTATGAATCCGAACAAGGAGTTTCAATTTAACGACATTTCTTGTATTTGAATAACTCCAACCACTGTAAAACGATTTTGTTTTAACCGATGGTTTTATCATCTTAGGCTTTTCACCGAAGTTACTGTACAAATTGGCTGAATATATAAGTTGTAAATACACGATTTTTACATTGGTCAAATGTCAATATGTGGTTATGAATCCGAACAAGGAGTTTCAATTTAACGACATTTCTTGTATTTGAATAACTCCAACCACTGTAAAACGATTTTGTTTTAACCGATGGTTTTATCATCTTAGGCTTTTCACCGAAGTTACTGTACAAATTGGCTGAATATATAAGTTGTAAATACACGATTTTTACATTGGTCAAATGTCAATATGTGGTTATGAATCCGAACAAGGAGTTTCAATTTAACGACATTTCTTGTATTTGAATAACTCCAACCACTGTAAAACGATTTTGTTTTAACCGATGGTTTTATCATCTTAGGCTTTTCACCGAAGTTACTGTACAAATTGGCTGAATATATAAGTTGTAAATACACGATTTTTACATTGGTCAAATGTCAATATGTGGTTATGAATCCGAACAAGGAGTTTCAATTTAACGACATTTCTTGTATTTGAATAACTCCAACCACTGTAAAACGATTTTGTTTTAACCGATGGTTTTATCATCTTAGGCTTTTCACCGAAGTTACTGTACAAATTGGCTGAATATATAAGTTGTAAATACACGATTTTTACATTGGTCAAATGTCAATATGTGGTTATGAATCCGAACAAGGAGTTTCAATTTAACGACATTTCTTGTATTTGAATAACTCCAACCACTGTAAAACGATTTTGTTTTAACCGATGGTTTTATCATCTTAGGCTTTTCACCGAAGTTACTGTACAAATTGGCTGAATATATAAGTTGTAAATACACGATTTTTACATTGGTCAAATGTCAATATGTGGTTATGAATCCGAACAAGGAGTTTCAATTTAACGACATTTCTTGTATTTGAATAACTCCAACCACTGTAAAACGATTTTGTTTTAACCGATGGTTTTATCATCTTAGGCTTTTCACCGAAGTTACTGTACAAATTGGCTGAATATATAAGTTGTAAATACACGATTTTTACATTGGTCAAATGTCAATATGTGGTTATGAATCCGAACAAGGAGTTTCAATTTAACGACATTTCTTGTATTTGAATAACTCCAACCACTGTAAAACGATTTTGTTTTAACCGATGGTTTTATCATCTTAGGCTTTTCACCGAAGTTACTGTACAAATTGCTGAATATATAAGTTGTAAATACACGATTTTTACATTGGTCAAATGTCAATATGTGGTTATGAATCCGAACAAGGAGTTTCAATTTAACGACATTTCTTGTATTTGAATAACTCCAACCACTGTAAAACGATTTTGTTTTAACCGATGGTTTTATCATCTTAGGCTTTTCACCGAAGTTACTGTACAAATTGCTGAATATATAAGTTGTAAATACACGATTTTTACATTGGTCAAATGTCAATATGTGGTTATGAATCCGAACAAGGAGTTTCAATTTAACGACATTTCTTGTATTTGAATAACTCCAACCACTGTAAAACGATTTTGTTTTAACCGATGGTTTTATCATCTTAGGCTTTTCACCGAAGTTACTGTACAAATTGGCTGAATATATAAGTTGTAAATACACGATTTTTACATTGGTCAAATGTCAATATGTGGTTATGAATCCGAACAAGGAGTTTCAATTTAACGACATTTCTTGTATTTGAATAACTCCAACCACTGTAAAACGATTTTGTTTTAACCGATGGTTTTATCATCTTAGGCTTTTCACCGAAGTTACTGTACAAATTGGCTGAATATATAAGTTGTAAATACACGATTTTTACATTGGTCAAATGTCAATATGTGGTTATGAATCCGAACAAGGAGTTTCAATTTAACGACATTTCTTGTATTTGAATAACTCCAACCACTGTAAAACGATTTTGTTTTAACCGATGGTTTTATCATCTTAGGCTTTTCACCGAAGTTACTGTACAAATTGGCTGAATATATAAGTTGTAAATACACGATTTTTACATTGGTCAAATGTCAATATGTGGTTATGAATCCGAACAAGGAGTTTCAATTTAACGACATTTCTTGTATTTGATAAACCCCAACCACTGTAAAACGATTTTGTTTTAACCGATGGTTTTATCATCTTAGGCTTTTCACCGAAGTTACTGTACAAATTGCTGAATATATAAGTTGTAAATACACGATTTTTACATTGGTCAAATGTCAATATGTGGTTATGAATCCGAACAAGGAGTTTCAATTTAACGACATTTCTTGTATTTGAATAACTCCAACCACTGTAAAACGATTTTGTTTTAACCGATGGTTTTATCATCTTAGGCTTTTCACCGAAGTTACTGTACAAATTGGCTGAATATATAAGTTGTAAATACACGATTTTTACATTGGTCAAATGTCAATATGTGGTTATGAATCCGAACAAGGAGTTTCAATTTAACGACATTTCTTGTATTTGAATAACTCCAACCACTGTAAAACGATTTTGTTTTAACCGATGGTTTTATCATCTTAGGCTTTTCACCGAAGTTACTGTACAAATTGGCTGAATATATAAGTTGTAAATACACGATTTTTACATTGGTCAAATGTCAATATGTGGTTATGAATCCGAACAAGGAGTTTCAATTTAACGACATTTCTTGTATTTGATAACCCCACCCACTGTAAAACGATTTTGTTTTAACCGATGGTTTTATCATCTTAGGCTTTTCACCGAAGTTACTGTACAAATTGGCTGAATATATAAGTTGTAAATACACGATTTTTACATTGGTCAAATGTCAATATGTGGTTATGAATCCGAACAAGGAGTTTCAATTTAACGACATTTCTTGTATTTGAATAACTCCAACCACTGTAAAACGATTTTGTTTTAACCGATGGTTTTATCATCTTAGGCTTTTCACCGAAGTTACTGTACAAATTGGCTGAATATATAAGTTGTAAATACACGATTTTTACATTGGTCAAATGTCAATATGTGGTTATGAATCCGAACAAGGAGTTTCAATTTAACGACATTTCTTGTATTTGAATAACTCCAACCACTGTAAAACGATTTTGTTTTAACCGATGGTTTTATCATCTTAGGCTTTTCACCGAAGTTACTGTACAAATTGGCTGAATATATAAGTTGTAAATACACGATTTTTACATTGGTCAAATGTCAATATGTGGTTATGAATCCGAACAAGGAGTTTCAATTTAACGACATTTCTTGTATTTGAATAACTCCAACCACTGTAAAACGATTTTGTTTTAACCGATGGTTTTATCATCTTAGGCTTTTCACCGAAGTTACTGTACAAATTGGCTGAATATATAAGTTGTAAATACACGATTTTTACATTGGTCAAATGTCTATATGTGGTTATGAATCCGAACAAGGAGTTTCAATTTAACGACATTTATTGTATTTGAATAACTCAAACCACTGTAAAACGATTTTGTTTTAACCGATGGTTTTATCATCTTAGGCTTTTCACCGAAGTTACTGTACAAATTGGCTGAATATATAAGTTGTAAATACACGATTTTTACATTGGTCAAATGTCAATATGTGGTTATGAATCCGAACAAGGAGTTTCAATTTAACGACATTTCTTGTATTTGAATAACTCCAACCACTGTAAAACGATTTTGTTTTAACCGATGGTTTTATCATCTTAGGCTTTTCACCGAAGTTACTGTACAAATTGGCTGAATATATAAGTTGTAAATACACGATTTTTACATTGGTCAAATGTCAATATGTGGTTATGAATCCGAACAAGGAGTTTCAATTTAACGACATTTCTTGTATTTGAATAACTCCAACCACTGTAAAACGATTTTGTTTTAACCGATGGTTTTATCATCTTAGGCTTTTCACCGAAGTTACTGTACAAATTGGCTGAATATATAAGTTGTAAATACACGATTTTTACATTGGTCAAATGTCAATATGTGGTTATGAATCCGAACAAGGAGTTTCAATTTAACGACATTTCTTGTATTTGATTACCCCCAACCACTGTAAAACGATTTTGTTTTAACCGATGGTTTTATCATCTTAGGCTTTTCACCGAAGTTACTGTACAAATTGACTGAATATATAAGTTGTAAATACACGATTTTTACATTGGTCAAATGTCAATATGTGGTTATGAATCCGAACAAGGAGTTTCAATTTAACGACATTTCTTGTATTTGAATAACTCCAACCACTGTAAAACGATTTTGTTTTAACCGATAGTTTTATCATCTTAGGCTTTTCACCGAAGTTACTGTACAAATTGGCTGAATATATAAGTTGTAAATACACGATTTTTACATTGGTCAAATGTCAATATGTGGTTATGAATCCGAACAAGGAGTTTCAATTTAACGACATTTCTTGTATTTGAATAACTCCAACCACTGTAAAACGATTTTGTTTTAACCGATAGTTTTATCATCTTAGGCTTCTCACCGAAGTTACTGTACAAATTGACTGAATATATAACTTGTAAATCCACGATTTTTACATTGGTCAAATGTCAATATGTGGTTATGAATCCGAACAAGGAGTTTCAATTTAACGACATTTCTTGTATTTGAATAACTCCAACCACTGTAAAACGATTTTGTTTTAACCGATGGTTTTATCATCTTAGGCTTTTCACCGAAGTTACTGTACAAATTGCTGAATATATAAGTTGTAAATACACGATTTTTACATTGGTCAAATGTCAATATGTGGTTATGAATCCGAACAAGGAGTTTCAATTTAACGACATTTCTTGTATTTGATACCCAACCACTGTAAAACGATTTTGTTTTAACCGATGGTTTTATCATCTTAGGCTTTTCACCGAAGTTACTGTACAAATTGCTGAATATATAAGTTGTAAATACACGATTTTTACATTGGTCAAATGTCAATATGTGGTTATGAATCCGAACAAGGAGTTTCAATTAACGACATTTCTTGTATTTGATAACCCAACCACTGTAAAACGATTTTGTTTTAACCGATGGTTTTATCATCTTAGGCTTTTCACCGAAGTTACTGTACAAATTGGCTGAATATATAAGTTGTAAATACACGATTTTTACATTGGTCAAATGTCAATATGTGGTTATGAATCCGAACAAGGAGTTTCAATTTAACGACATTTCTTGTATTTGAATAACTCCAACCACTGTAAACGATTTGTTTTAACGATGGTTTTATCATCTTAGGCTTTTCACCGAAGTTACTGTACAAATTGACTGAATATATAAGTTGTAAATACACGATTTTTACATTGGTCAAATGTCAATATGTGGTTATGAATCCGAACAAGGAGTTTCAATTATACGACATTTCTTGTATTTGATAACTCAACCACTGTAAACGATTT